>NC_067141.1:61879440-61971940 GCF_903995435.1 Acomys russatus | reverse complement strand
CTATGATGTTCCTACACATCTGAATTGCTTTTCCAGTTTCAGGTACACAATTTATATTTGATTTTTCAGAACCTCTTTAATTCCAATAGGCATACTTTATACCGAAACTTGAAATGTGTTACCTTCTGCATTTAGCATGATGACTGCTGCTTATTTTGACTGTCAGTGTGCACTTTTGCTTATTTTTTTTTAACATAGTGGGTTTAACTTACATTTGCTTAGCTTTTGTATGGTTAAAAAGTACTTTATTTGTATCTAATATTATTTTTCTACATATATGTATGCTTATTGTTAACAGAAAAAATAATTTGAGTTAACAAAGCTTACCTGAGAAAGAAACATAAAAGGATCTAAAATTGGATCTTGTTCCTGCCAGAAGATAATCCAGAATGTGCAATTACAGTGCAGCTACATTTCTAACCAGAAACACATGAAATAGCAAACAGAGATCACTGGCCTAGTACAGTTTACCATTTTCCTTGTTTGGTAACAAATAGCTTGGCAGCTGTCCGTCTAGGATGAACTGAAGGGTCAACTGCCCTAGTTCTGGAAGCACTGCTGCTTAGCTACAACAGTGTGTTCTTAAGGTAGGTCATATAGCTCTAGGAAAACCTTTTAATAATTCTGAATTTGTGTCTCTTTTCAAATATTATTGAATTTGAAGGTGAATAGCAAATGTGAGAAGACTGTGATAGGCTGGGCACATGGAGACATAGACTGACCTTATCCATCAGTTGTCTCCCTAATAATTTAAATTTGTTTGAAACTTCTATGAGGTTACAAGGTTACTTAGCATCTGAATATAGTCTCTAACTTACACATGATAGTTATGAATTTAATCTCATGGATTCATTGTGTGGACTAAGTTATTGAAAACAGTGTGTTACTGTAGCAGTTTGGCAGCTGACTACTGAAGCTCACTTTAACTTCAGTATACTTCATTTGGAGCTTGAGATTCATTGGCATTTTAAAAATATATTTTATTAATTTATTCATATTACACAATTGTTATCCCATCTCTTGTATCCTCCCATTCCTCCCTCCCTCCCACTTTCCCCTTACTCCCCTCCCCTATGACTGTGACTGAGGGGGACCTCCTCCCCCTGTATATGCTCATAAGGTATCAAGTCTCTTCTTGGTAGCCCGCTATCCTTCCTCTGAGTGGCACCAGGCCTCCCCCTCCAGGGGCATGGTCAAATATGGGGCACTAGAGTTCGTGTGAAAGGCAGTCCCCACTCTCCACTCAACTGTGGAGAACGTCCTGTCCATTGGCTAGATCTGAGTAGGGGTTTGAAGTGTACTGCACGTATTGTCCTTGGCTGGTGCCATAGTTTCAGAAGGAACCCTGGGCCCTAATCTGCCTGTCATAATGTTCTTCTTGTAGGTTTCTAAGACCCTCTGGATCCTTCTATTTCCCCATTCTCCCATGCTTCTCTCACCTAGAGTCCCAATAGGATGTCCTCCCCTCTGTCCCACTTTCATGGTAAGTGAAGACTTTCATGGGATGTGCCCCTTGGGCTAGTGTCCAGATATAAGTGAGTATATACCATTTGACTCTTTCTGCTTCTGAGTTAACTCACTCATTATGATCATTTCTAGTTCAATCCATTTGTCCACAAATTTCAGGAATTCCTTGTTCTTAATAGCTGGTTAGTATTCCATAGTGTAAATGTACACTTTTCCATTCTTTATCCATTCTTCTACTGAGGGACACTTAGGCTGTTTCCATGTTCTGGCTATTATGAATAGGGCTGCTATGAACATGGTTGAGCAAATGTTCTTCTTGTGTGCTGGAAAATCTTTTGGGTACATTCCAAGGAGTGGAATAGCTGGGTCTTGAGGAAGCCTTAATCCCAGTTTCCTGAGATAGTGCCAGATAGATTTTCAACATGGCTGTACTAGTTTGTATTCCCACCAGCAATGAAGGAGTGTTCCTCTCTCTCTCCACATCCTCACCAGCATGTGGTGTCACTTGAGTTTTTGATCTTAGCCATTCTGATGGGTGTAAGATGGAATCTCAGAGTTGTTTTGATTTGCATTTCCCTGATGACTAAGGACATTGAGCATTTCTTTAAGTGTTTCTCAGCCATTCGATATTTCTCTGTTGAGAATTCTCTGTTTAGTTCTGAGCCCCATTTCTCAATTGGGTTATTTGGTTTAGTGGTGTTTAATTTCTTCAGTTCTTTACATATTTTGGATATTAGACCTTTGTCAGATGTAGGGTGGATGAAGATCTTTTCCCAGTCTGTAGGCTGTCACTTTGTTCTGTTGACAGTGTCTCCTGTCTTACAGAAGCTTCTCAGCCTCATGAGGTACCATTTGTTAATTGTTGACCTTAAGGCCTGGGCTGTTGGTGTTCTGTTCAGGAAGTTGTCTCCTGTGCCAATGTGTTCCAGGCTCTTCCCCACTTTTTCCTCTAACCGATTTAATATCTCTGGTTTTATGTTAAGGTCTTTAATCCACTTAGACTTGAGTTTGGTGTGTGGTGACAAATATGGGTCTAATTGCATTTTCTACATATAGACATCAGTTTGACCAGCACCATTTGTTGAAGATGCTATCCTTTTTCCATTGAATAGATTTGGCTTCATTGAGGCCATTGATATTCAAAGTTATTGAAATGTGCATTAGTTGCCATCATCATGGTGTTGATTTTTAGTGCTGTATGAGTTCTTTGTGGTAATTCGTCTTTTAGTAAGTATGGCTTTACTTTTCTTTACACAGTGTCTCTTCTATGTTTAATCTTCTCTTCAGCCTTAAGTAGTGCTTCTTGTATTTTTTTTTTTTTTTTTTTTTAGGTTTCTGTTCCTAGGCCTAAATATTTTTGTGAGGTATGCTGTTTTTTCTTCAATTATTGCACGTAGCTTTTCTGGGTGTATTAGTGTAGGCTGGCTGTAATAGTCTTTTAGGACTTGGGGTGCATTGCTCTAGGCTCTTTTGGTTTTCAATGATAAATCAGTTGTTATTCTGATGGAGTTTTCTCTATATGTTATTGTGGTTTTTGTCTTGTGGCTTTCAATATACATATATATTGCTTAGTTTTTGCTTAGTGTTTTTAACTAGGATATGATGTGAGAATTTTCTTTTCTGGTCTTATCTATTTGGTGTTCTCTGTTTCCTGTGTCAGGATGGATGTGTCTTTCTTTAGATTGGGGGAATTTTCTTTTATGATGCGGTTGACAGTCTGATCAATGCCGTTGACTTTGATTCTTTTCCCTTGCCTATAATTCAAAGATTTGGTTTTACCTTGGTGTCCCAATTTCCCTGTGTGTTCTTTTTCTGCAATATTTATTTATTTGTTTATTTATTCATATCATATTTATTTGGTCTATATTTTCTACTTAGGCTTGAGTCCTGATATTCTACCTTCTGCTTGATTCATTCTACATGTAAGATTTCATTTCAGATTGATCCTATTCAATATTTTTATCTCCTTATTGAATTCCATTTTCAAGTCCTGGATTGTCTTTGTCATTTCCATCAGCTTTATGTTTATTCTCCTTAAGTTATTTTCTTTCTTAATTCATTGAGCTAGTTTTTGTGTTTTCTTTAAACTCTTTTTATTCTTTGATGAAGTTTCTGAGTCCTCTTTTTAAATTCAGTGTCCCTTTGTTCATCTAGGTAATTCTCATTAGCAAATGAACCAGTCTATTTTGAAGAGAAGATACTGACTTGATTGTTCATATTGCTGCTATATTTGTGATGAGATCTGGGCATGTGAACCTCTTTTGTTAGTTCTAAGTCCGATACAGACAGAATAGGTTAAGGCATAAAAGAAGAGTGCAGGTGGGTTGGGATAGAGGTAGGAAATAGCCTGGAATAAATAACATCAGGTAGACAGAGGGGACTATGGCTCCTAGTCCAAGCCTGGAGTGTGCATCTAGATCTAGCTGGGTGGAGAGAGTAAGTGTTCAGTGCCTGTGAATTTGGAATAGGTAAGAAGGATTTTGGCAAAAGCCTAAATATTGGTCCTAACACAGGCAGGGGAAGACAGACTAGGTCTTGGCGCTGGATATAGGACCCAGGGTAGATCTGGTGGGAAAGGTGCATGAATGGGTAGGGCCAGGGAAACTTACAGTAGTAGAGTCTGAAGAAGTGTGTGAGAAATGTGGTTATATGGTAAGGTTGGATATAGCACAGAGGGGCCTGTAGACTTATTTCTTTTAAAAAATGTGAAAGCTCATATAGACTTTTGACCAGCTTATTTTCTTTTAAGTTGTATAAAGATATGTCATTAAGTTTAGAATATGTTATATTCCCCCAAAGTATTATCCATGACAAAAATGCATGACTGTGAGCAAACTGTGACTCTAAAAAGAATCTTAAAGTTATTTTGCTTCATAGAAAACAGAAATTCTGTACCATATGGAGGCCCAAGGCCTCTAATTCTATATCTGTTCAAGGAGAAATACCCAGAATAGAGAATTCCTATTGGTCGGGAACTGTAACTACTGGTAATGAAAGGCGCTTACTTCTTTACTGACAAGTCCCAAGACAGTCAGTAGGAGCTTATGGTCCAAGGACCCCAGCTGTCTTGGCCTACAAATGACCAGTCTCCAACCTTATTTTAGTCCACTTTTTTCAGCTCACAGGTGAGGAAACAGAGACCAGAGTGAGCATGTGACATTCCTGTGCTCCAGCCAGCACACGCTGGAAAGTAGACCATGAGTTCCCTAGCCAGCCACTCCCACTCACAGCAGAAATGCACAGCAGGTGTGACTGAAACTTAATGTGACTCAGTGACATCCAACCAAGGCAAACAAACCATGGATTTATGCATCCAGTTCAGAAGTGGATGGTCACCATAGAAAACATTAAAATTACTCATAAAGGTGTTACTAGACATAGAATGTCTCCTTGAGAATGGCCTTTAGAGATTATCATTTTCCCATAGAAAAGTGATTCTTTATACTTACATGCCAATCTTTTCATCACGATTTGCTCTATAGATTTGGTGCTCAGAACACAAGTAAATGGAGATAGATGCCATTGAGATGTTCTCATTGCTACCAAACACCTGGAATAAACTATGAGAGTCATTGAGAAAGTGATGAAAATCACTTACCTGGCCTCCAGCATTGTTGTCTTGATTAGAGCGGAAGAGGAAATGGATGTGCTCTGCCCTCACTCCTGCTCTTACTTTGTTGAGTTAATTTTGCTTCCAGGTCTTCTTCATCTCTGCCTAGTGGCAAGTCAAAATTATTGCCTAGAATTATCCCATTCCCTTGTTGCCATCAATGCTTTCACACATTTCCTTACCTAGTTTCCATAGAAGATACCTCCATTTCACTTGTAAAACATTTGGAAATGCCTTCAGCCTGTAAATTAATGTCCTAATGGCAGTTAACAGCTGTCTCACCTACGTAGAATTGAAATAAATATTCTTTTAAAGTATTTAATTGTATTATTTATAATTATATCTCTGTGTATGTGTCTTTATGTGGGTGTATGCACATGGGTGAAGTTGCGCACAGAAGCCAGAGGAAGATATCAGATTTCCTGGAACTGAGTTAAAAACTGTTATGAGTCCCTTGATGTGTGTGCTAGGAATCGAGCTTGGGCTCTCTGCATCAATCAGCAAAATGAGTAATTAGCATCTGAGCTATCTCTCCAGCACCAGAAATAAATAGCATTGATTTGTTATAGTGAGATAATGAAGAAAAATCCTTCATGCAGAAGACTAAGGTTAGAATTAAATTATTCTCATTTTAGTGCCATTACTCTGTGGAAGTGTTACAGCTCTGAGAGGTTGAAGGGAAAGGTATCTTGGCAGTTGGGAGCCAAGGAATACCAGAGTCACATCGCGCAATAAACCTTACACAAGAGAATTACTGGGAGGGAAAAACCCAGGAGGGTGCCTGCCTCTGATTGGATGAGAAGCAGCAGAGCACAGGATTTATATAGCGTTTCTTGGGGGCAAAGCTTTTCAGGGTAGTGATTGGTGGATTTTCAAGTTCAGAGCTTGGCCGTCTGCATCTGGAGAGGAGCTAGTACAGTCTTTAGACTGTTTTGTGGACAGAGCCTGGTGATGGGAGGTCCTCAGGGGTGGGGCCTGCCCACTTATATGCCTTGAGGGGCTTAATTCTGAGCTTTAGATTATTAATCAGTAAAAGGACATTAATAATTCATACTTATAAATATTAGTTATAAAGTTTAAGTATTAGATATTCATGAAATACAAAAACAATGTCAAGAACATAGTGTAAGTTTACCATGTAATAACTCTTCCCTTAAGTAAGTGCTCCACAGAGGCTGAGTGACTTTTGTCTTATGGCTTATTGATAACCTTCATGAACATGGATTTAAGTATGTTAGCACTACTAATCCCTGGTATTGGTGTGTTCATTTCATTAATAATTTTCCATCTTTGTCTCTGAAACTTTTCTTTGTATAAGGAAAATAGTAAAGTCCAGATTCTTCTATCTGTTATGTAAGTCAATGGAATTATTTATATTTTCTTATATTATTTGTAAGTGATAACAAACTCCAAAAAAGTCATATCTTGAATACAAATAATCCTTCTAGTCCAGAGATTGACCATTTCTTATTCATCTAGCTGTTATTTCTGAAAACATTAGCCTTGCGTATGATTTTTTTGTAACACTATAATCCTATGATGTTTATTTACAAAGGGAAACAGTGATCCTTGAGATGTGCACATTGGTAGGCTTTCTGATAGCAAGCACAGGTACCAGGACCTCCAAACTTTTTGGACTTGCAGCAACAGGAGTTGAGTACCAACAGAGTCTGGTCATTTTAGATGAAGGTAAGACAGATAGATTTATTCTGAAGAATCTCTCTGGCCTTCTTTTATATTTATCAGTCTGAAATTTTTCAGCTGGGGGGGGGGGTGGAACTCAGAAGTCATCTTGACTTACCTAAAGTAATATAGCTGAGAAGCAGAAGTCCAGTCAGTAAATTTGTTATGCGGTGAGCTCCCAGTCACTGGCAATTCCTCTTCAGAGCATTGAGGAATCTCTGTCTTCTATGAAACTACCGCCATACTGGGAATGAAAAAGAATCTGTCTTCAGCCAGAATTAGAATTGGAGGAATAGCAACCTTTTCTAAAACTGGATGATATATATGTATCTAAAATTAAGTCCAAAGACTCAATCTTTTGTTTGCTTTTTCTTACTAGGCAATAAGCTCATCACAGGGAAGCTTTGAAACCCAAACATTCCAGTACCCTTGTCTCAACCTGGGCAAAGAGTAACACACAAATAAAGCTATTTATACAGAAAGAAAGATTTATTGCTTGTAAGTTTGTTGTAGAATGCTAGTTTGTCATGGTAAGTGATGTTTTGTCTGCTTTCAGCAGTGAGTACTCGCATGAGAATAGCTGTTAGCAGGAAGGAGGTTAGGGAATTTGAAGACTTTTTCATTTCTTTATCTGTTTGTCTTTATGCTATGGTTTAATTTAATTGTTGAAACCTCTCTATTTTCAAAATTAACTGCCAAAATACCATGGCCAAATACAAGAAACTTTTAAAATTAGCTATATCATGGTTTCACTTCAGTTTTGTAGTAATTGAGACTATATTGTGTTTTACATTGGAATCACCTTTTTGGTTTCAACAATTTTCCATATCGCCCAAACTGAATTTGAACATATGACATGTGATATTGACATGACTATAAAACAGTGATGTATGTTGTTTGGTAGACTCTAACAAAACTAGTTCATCTAAATGGAAACTAGGATTTGTAAGGCTATCATTGGAGAGGCAGAGACATGCCAGGTCAAACTGGAGGCTTCGCTATTATTGTCACTCTTTGGTGGATCACCGTGAGTTCGAGGCCAGCCTGGTCTACAAAGTGAGTCCAGGATGGCCAAGGCTACACAGAGAAACCCTGTCTCGAAAAACCAAAAAAAAAAAAAAAAAAAAAAAGAAAACGGACATAAAAGATTAGATCTTTTTCTTTAAGCCATGCTGTTTCTATGTGTGACTTCCTTTGCTCCAACATATGTAAATTGATATTTTCTGAAAATTAGTTATGATCTGTACAAATAGAGTGGTGAACAAAGATATTTAATTTCTGTCATTAGTCATGGAATTTACATTCTACTGGAGGAAGATAATGTATTTTTGCTACAACTAGAGAAGCTTTCATGTTAGGTTCATATATTAAAATCATTGAACAGGCATGCTTGCAGAAAATATATTTAGGGAAAATTTTTGTTGCCTGTACTTCAGATTCATTTCTGAGGCAACCCTGTTATGATTCCAAGGATATCTCATAGCTGCATAAAGAGAAGGGTGGATTTTTATCATTATCCATCAGAACCAAATTAAGTTTGAGGTTACTTATGATTATAAAAAGTCAAGATATATTATCATAAAGCTAAGTCCAGTTAAAACTAAGAAATATTCCTTCTCAGTAATATCTATATGATTAGCCTATGTGGAGTAGCCACATGGATCGTAAGCAAAAGACTTAGTACCTTTGAAATACTATAGAGAAGTAGTGTTTAGGATAAGGGAGGAGCATATAGATAAAAATACGAGGCCAGCCTGGTCTACAAAGCAAGCCCTAGACAGCCAGGACTACAAGAAAACCCTGTCTCAAAAAAAATTAAATTTAAATTTTTATTGAATGTCAAGTTTATAATTTAGTTAGTTCACCAAACACCAGTTTAGAGTTCCATGAACTATGAATAACATGACACTGCGTGCAGTAGATTAACATATCTTTTCTTAAAGCATAGCCAACATGGTTTCTTCTACTTCCTTTGTTCCATAGTAGAACTTCATTCCTTTAACCTGTCTTTATATATATATATATATATCATTATGACTGAATATTTTCTTCCCACACATTCTTTCCTTCTGCATGTCATGTTTCATTTGATGATGCACGATCAGGTTTGAGAGTTGGCTATTATCTCTTACTCCTCCTTTTTGTCTCTTTTCAAAGCTGATCAACTTTCAAGCCATCTGAGATCTATCACAGTCTGTTCTGCCAACTTGTGTTCTCAGTGGTATCAGCCTACTTGGGACCCATTTCTTTCCTAATGAGACATATAGGGCACCCAGTTGTTGTCAGGTCATAGCCTGTCACCTCTCTTGTCACAATGACAGTGTCATTGTCCACTGTGCTGCCAGATTTAGTCTCCTTCAATGCTTCTATTTTCATACTTCTTAAACCTTCTTGTATCTGTGGATAAAGTCCAAACTCAAGACTTTTTTTCCATCTATGCTTCCTCCAAACTGATAGCTGTATTGTCTACTTGTCTTTATTCACAAGCTAAACTGAAATATTTTCAGCTATTTACTTGTGAACTTAAAATTCTCTACTTTTCCATCTAAAGATCTTACAAATTCTTGCCTCATTTAGATAATTAAAAATTTTTTATTGAAAGAACAGTTCATTTCTGAATGTGAATTCCTGGACATGAATTAGATACAATGATATCACCAGCTATAAAATTCTGGACAATTAGCTGAAACTTCCTAAGCCTTATTTACAAAACAAAAAGATCCAACCAAGAGATTGTCATAATTTTAAATAAGAATGCATATTAAAATCACTGTTCATCTGCTCCTTAAAAATTACCTTAAGTGTTCCTCTTGGTAATTTTCATTTCCCATCATCACCTCTTCTACCCTAAAAATCTCTAGTCCTTTCACTATGCTTTACTCTGTGTGAGACACCCAGATGGCTCAGATGAGAGTTATGCCACCTAGATGGGCACTCATGAGGCCAGTGGTGGAGGCCAGATGGAGAAATTGACATCTTCGTGCATTATTTACGATCATTTGATTACCTGCCACTCTTTATGTAAGAAATGAATTAGCCTAATCATGAGACTTCATACTTCTTATAAATACTATGTGTATCTCCCGTTTTCTTCCTACATTGTAAGGATTTGGGAAACTGCTCCTAATCACTTCATCTTTAAATCTTTTCAACTTAGTTGTGCTCTTAAACCTGGTGGGTATAAATGAGTAAAGAAAATAAGTTCGTGATTAAAAGCACGATTCACCTCCTTTATATTCCATTTCTTGTCTGATCCCCATATTTCAAGAATGGTGTGCTGGTAAGGCTGAGGGAAGGGCTTAGATCGTGCATGAATTTAGAGCCATGCAATAAATATAAAGTGTAATGGCAGTTCTATGTGAATTGGGTTGCCAGTTATAAATAATAGAAGAAATTATCTCTCTTAACTTTTGCATTTAAACTTGAAGCCTTAATGTTCATGCATGTTGGTTTGAGTTTTAATTTATAAAGTTTTCATATTTTAATTATGTCTAGATGAGTAAGTGAATGTTCTTTATAGGGATCATTACCTATATTAGTAAAGACATACGGTAGTAAAATGTGGATCCCATATTTTCCACTGGCCTATTTCTAGAATTGATCTATTACAGTTTTATATTAACTTCCTAGGTACTGTATGAATTTTAAATATAGACACATCATAAATTCCTAACCACTCTGGTTCCATGAAGCCTATGTGATGTCCTCATAAGTATAGTCTCAGACAGGCTCTGCCAAGGGAAAGGAGTTAAATGCTAGGACAGCTGCATAAGAAGATGGGGAAATGGGCATTTACCCACATTCCTTTGCAATTATTTAAATGTCTGGCCGTGCGCTAGGCGTTATGAGGAACAACAAAGCGTGTCACGCCTACGTTCTTATCCAATAGAGAAAATGAAACAGAATAAAGATAATTGTGTTACAGCGAAGAAATAATTCAACATGCATTCAGTGCTTGTGTGCCATGTCCTGTGTAAATTACATCTTAATATAGTTGATCATTGTAGTAAGAGGGTATGAAACAGTCTACATATTTAAAAAAAAAAAAATAAATCTCTACTCAAAGCTGAAGTAATTTGTCTGTGGTTGCAAAACCATAAAGCTGTGAAATTGTGATTTAAATCTAGTTGCCTAACTTGAAAATAAATGACAGATGATCTGAGCTATAAGTGAGAACTACAAACTACAATTTGAAGATTAGAGAGAGAAATTGTTCTCAATAGTTTGGGGCAAAAATTCAAGCATTTTATAAAAATTTGAAATATCTTATAGGCTGTAATCATTTAAATTTTTATTATAGAATAAATGACAATTACAGAGAACAATGTTATGACTATCCCTGTATGTATTACTCAAAAGTGTTATATGTTAGTAAAATTACTTCAATTTTGAAAACAAAATACAAAAGATACTTAAAGATTTGTGTTCTTAAATCCAGTTTTTTCTTTCTCTCTCTGGAGGCAATCATTTTCTTGAATGGTAGACAAAAATTTTTTCTAAGTTTAATAGTTTTCATTCCTATACATAGAAAACAAAAGACAGTTGCAATGCCCAGGCATGATAGTGGGTGATCATTTCAGCATTCTCTGTAGTTCTGTTACCCACGATATTCCTTGAAACAGATCATTTTTCTGCCTTATGTACATTGTAGTGCAAGTATTGTTCAAGCACCCTTCAAATCAGTTTACTGTCTTCAACCCTCTCCAACACAAAAGAGCTACATCACCATGCACTTGCTGTTTCAGACTATTAGTATTAATGATTATGCTACCTTATACTTAATGGTATTTTTAATGTGTTAGTATCACAAAGCTAAAGTTTCAAGATATTTATTTGTATACTAATCCAGATTTTACTATGAAATTTTGTAGATATGATTAAATTTAACGATTTTGGCATAATATAGGTGGGTCAGTTGACAACCTTTCAAAACAGAATTAAGGCATCCCAAGAGAAGAATCTTGGTTTTGGTTTAGACTGTGCCTGTTTTGCTGTGTTCCTACTAGATCCAGTTTCCTGTCTCTCCTGAGTGGTAGCCGCAATTCTGTGATAGCCCATCCTACAGAGTGGACTCCGTACTTGTATAACCTTGTAACAAGCCCCTAATGCTTGTCTCTCATTAGCTATGATCTTCCAGCAACTCTCACACATACACTATGTTAGAACTCTTGGTAGAGTGTCTCCTCCCCTTCCCTTCTTGTTTTACATTCTCTCTCTCTCTCTCTCTCTCTCTCTCTCTCTCTCTCTCTCTCTCTCTCTCTCCCCTTATTTTAATATTAGATGTCATTTTTATTCAGTTATTTAAATGTTATTTTGAGTTGTTTATCTCCCATCTCACTTTGTGGTGGTTTGAATGAGACTCACCCCATAGGCACACATACATATATTTAAACGCTTGGGTCCCAGCTGATAGAACTGTTTGGGAAAGATTGAAAGATGTAGCTTCTTTGGAATAGGTGGTTCTTGTTGAAGGAGTTGTGTCACTGAAGGTGGGCTTTCAAATTTCCAAGGCCCATGCCAGTCATAGTCAGATTGACTGTCTATCTGTCTATGTGTCTTTCTGTCTGTCTGTCTCTGTCCTCTCCTGCACTGATTCCCTGCAGATCAGATGTAAACCTCTCAGCTACTGTACCAATGCCATGCTTGTCTGCTTCCCACCATGACAATGATGGAATAACCCTTTACAATTGCAAGTAAGCACACAATTTTATGTTTTCTTTCATAAGAGTTGCCTTTGTCATAGCATCTCTTCTCAGCAATGGAACAGTAACTAATACAGTAATAAAAACTGCATGATATTGGCATGGAAACAGAGTGGTAGGTCAATGAAATTGAATGCCGAGACATAAAGCCACATACCTATGCACACTTGGTTTTTTATAAAGAAGCGTCTTCAGCAAATGGTGCTAGTCTAACTGTATGTACACATGTAGAAAATGCAAACAGATCCATATTTGGCACATGCCTTTAATCCTAGTGCTCTGGAGGCAGAGACAAAGGCAGGTGGATCTCTGATCTCAAGGACAGCCTGGTCTACAGTGAACTTCAGGACTGGCAGAGCTAAACAGAGAAACCCTGTCTCCAAAATTCAAAGCCAAAGGTGGTGGTAGGGGGAGTAGAAAAAAGATTCATTTCTTGTTTAGAGTCTGATTGAGGCATGTTGAGCAACATCCTATATTTTATTATATCATCTTTAATGATGCTCTCCAAGCTTATTATTGGCAGGGTTATAAAGACAACGTTAGGATTATCCCCACATTTTTAAAGTCTAGGATCAAAAGGTTTTTGTAACCTCTATCTACAGGCTCCGTCGGATAAATTTAACCGCATGGTTGCAACAACTGTAGAGAGCTGTAGCTTGTAGTTATTCTGTTATCTATGGGAAACGTGGTGGGATGGATGTTTTGATGCTTTAACACCTGCGACTCAGTTTCCTCATCTATAAAATGAGAATAGTGATAAGACCAACATTACAGAGTTGTATGAAGGATTCATAAAATGTTTCATACAGTATCTGACATGAACTTGTCCTAACTTCAGTTTAATTATGTGACACCCACCACAAATGTTATCCGTTAAACTGTGCTGGATAAGTGTTAATTATATCATCACAGCAGCTGTGTCTCAAACATATTTTAATGTGTTCCAGAAGACTGAGACGTGGTTATTCCTTAAAGGTATCCCTCAAACACGTGCAGATTCAAGAGGCACAGAACACAATGATAGATACACATGCCTGGGGGGGGGGGGTAAACTAGTCCCTTACCAAGGCCATTGAAAAAAATTAATCTTCCTCTGCCAGGTCCAAGGATAAGGATATTCAGGAAGAATATTCTGGACTCATCTGTAGTCATGACTGAGATTTTGCTCCTTCATCAAGGAATCTAGATGCTCTGAGAGCAGGTAGCCTTTCGAAAATTTCAGAACATTTAAAAAAGTTTCCAGAAACCAGTGTTTGTTAATAAATCAGAATAACCTCCCAAAAAGTTATTAGTGAAACTGTAAAAGTAAGAACAAGATTGTATGCAGTGATGCCAGCTGTCATCCCACTTACAAACACACATCATACATTTCAGTACTTTTCAGACATCTGCTCTCTCAGCCATGGAAAACAGTCATTCTGTCAGCAAAAGTCCTGGTAAAAGAGCCCCATTATTTCAAAAATCACATTCTCAGGCCAGGTACCTGCACCCTTCTCCACAGTCATGGGTATGGATGGAGAAGTCACATAATATTGTCCTGCAGGTTTAGCTCATGACTTAGTACTTGAATACAATTTTTCTTACTCTGTGGCTGGAATTCAAGCTTCTTTCCACATTAGCAAACCCTGTAGCACCAGGTCTGTGCTAGCTGGGCACCAGAACTCCTGATCTAAGAAGAGACGCCATTATCCAAATCCTTTCCCATGAGGATCATGACTACAAATTGTTTCTAATCATCTGGTGTAGATTCTTAGCTACCTCACCTAGACTTTTAGAATCCTCAAAACTGAACTCATTCCTCATGAAATTATCTAAGCCCTTAACATTTCAAGATTGAACACAGATCTTGCAGCTTATTTCAAGCTGTTTGTCAGCTTTCACTTGAACCTAGAAACCATAGTTGTCATTTGAACTCTTTACCATCTGACGATTGAAACCAGACTTAAGGCTAGTCTTCCAAGCTTTTTTTAATGACAAGAGATTGAACCCAGACTTCATTCCTGACATCCAAAACTTTTACCATTTGAGTATTAAACTCATTCCCAAATATCATCCAACCTCTTTGCCATTTAAGGACCAAACTTTAGGTCTTGGGACTTTTATCTGAGTTCCTTATAGTTCCTAGATTTAACCCATGCCTCTCATGTTATCAAAGCATTGTATCAATTGGAGATTGACTGCACACCGCAGGCAGACAGCCAAGCTGTTTAGTAGTTAGATATTGAACCCAGGCCTCACTGAGGATTGTCTTCCAATTTTTGTGCCAGCTGGATTTCCAGCCCAGTCTATGGCTGCCTTCCAACCCTCTTATTGATGGTGGAGAAACAGAGGTCCCCAAATGATTTTAAGCATTCTGCCCCAAGGGATCCAACCTATCCGTGGTCATTATCTAACTTAGTTACCAGCTGTGGATTGGACTCGGCTGTCAAAAGCCAAGTGGAAAGATTGGTTGAAAGCTTATTTGTGTTTTTCAGCTGCTAAAGGTCTTGAATGCTGATGATATTAGTAGCTCTGAGGAGAAGTGCTTCTCAAAGTACATATCTCTACCACTTCAGAATCACCTGAGGCTGCTCCCTAAACAGCACATTTCTGGGTCTTATCCCAGATCTTCTGGCTCAGGATTGTTAGGCCCATGGCCATGGAATCAGCATTTTTAGCAATCACTTTAAATGATTCCCATGCATACTAAAATGTGAGAACCACTGCCCTTGAGTGAGGTCTCCCATATCTATTGGAGAACAATCACAGATCTCTCAGCTGCCATCCAGCTGCTCACCAGCTGGGTTTAAAATGCAGGTTCTTATTAATACGCTCTATCAGTGCGTTACTTTATTGGCTTGGATGTATAAGCCAAGTTTTCCCTAACAGTTATTCAGTTGTGCTAGTTTATAGGATGAGGCTCATTCCCTTGGTTCAAAAATATGGGTGGAAGGGAGTGTGTTGATTTTGGTACAGCATACCAACTTTGCCATGGGGATTTCATTTTCCACTCACAGAGGACCTCCAGTACTGTGCCTTGCACTGGAGGAAGCACACCAGAAGCCCCAAATGCATGTCATTCAGGAATGCGCTCTTCTTTGAGCATAGGAAGGTTAGGTTTTCTGCTAAAATGAAAACTAGGTGTTTTGTAGCTTCTTTTCAAGAGACAAGTTGGCCAGGGCCGAGGCGATTACCTATTTTGCAGGAGACATACAACCTACTAGTACTGCAAACATAAAGACAAGTTGGTCAAATCAATATGGGCAAAATTTCCTGCCCACCCTACCTCTTACTTTTCTCTTGTTCTGCCTCCTCCCAAATATAAAACAAAATCTGAACATTTACAAATTGCTATTTTATAAGGAGATGCAGAGAGGGAGAGAATGAAAACAATCTAGATGTTACCATCTGGAGCAGACCAAATTAAGACATATGAACTCATAACTGTAGCAATTACTTATTAACTCTGGGAAACTTAAATGTAAATCTGGGTTGAAATTTTTCAAGCATGTCTTAATATAAAAATAACTTGGGAAAATCAGCATGAACTATTGTGAATCAAATTGAATTTATGTCCACTATTGAAAATGCATGGCCTTACTTCATTGCAATTGATTCTGAGGTAGAGAATCATCTTTCCTGGGGCCAAAGTGTGTGTCTCTGATATTGGCTAAGGAGAGTTATCAGGGCAGGGCTCACATTCAGGAGTAGTTGGTCAACATACAACGCACTCCAGAGTTGCGCACGCGTGCACGCGTGTGTACCTTTATTTGATTTCAGTTTGGTGGTTGTTCATCTCTTTTGGGGTGGTGTTTTATTTTGTTGGGGTTTTTTGTTTGTTTTGGGGGCTATGTTGTACTGGGTTTTGGTCAATTTTTTTGTTTTTGTTTGCTTGTTGTTGTTGTTTGAAAAAGAACTTAAAGTTGGCTGGGAAGAGGATAAAGGGTCTGGAAGGACTTGGGAGACAGGAAGAATATGATCAAAATATATTTATGTTTAAAAATTGTTTTAACCAAACCTCCCCTTCAAGGATAAATGCTGCAGACTCATTTACTAGGCCTGTTTCAGTGGTCTCATCTGAGACCACTGCTAGTGACTACTTAGGGCATAGTCATGCAACTCAAAAGCAGTAAGTGACAAAGGAGACACCACCAGAAGAATTGCTAGAAAGATAACAAGGTCCTATTTGCCACTGGACATGGTGAGGCTTTGAAGCCTGTGACAGAGGCTCCTTGAGTCCTGGTGGTATGGTCGACAGGGTGGGCTGGAATACCAGAGTATAAAATGGGCTCTTGATGTCACCAGCAAGTTGTTGGCAATTAGTCAAGAACTGATATGATGACCATCACTGACTGTGTCAAGACTGCTCACAGCACTGCAACAGAACTCTCTGCACATCACTGTCCCTTTGCCATTCAATAAAACCAGTCTGAATTTTAAAAATTGTTTTAAATAACAAAAATATAACTTAAAAATATTTTATGTATTTTTTCTTTTCTTATATACAATATGGCTTTCTTGGACTCTTAGTTAAAGAATACCACATTATAACAGCAGAGTTTTATTAAGATATCATTTATATCCAAATGTGCATTTCTCCTATAGTATTAGACTTTATGAGGTATCAACCAGGGGTCCCGCTCAAACTAAGGCACCAGCCAAGGACAATACAGGAGGTAAACTTTAAACCCCTTCCCAGATCTAGCCAATGGTCAGAATATTCTCCACAGTTGAGTGGAGAGTGTGATACGACTTTCTCACATACTCTGGTGCCTCACATTTGACCATGTCCCCTGGAGGGGGAGACCTGGTGGCACTCAGAGGAAGGACAGCAAGTAGCCAAGAAGAGACTTGATACCCTATGAGAATATATAGGGGGACGTAATCCCCCTCAGGAACAGTAGTCATAGGGGAGGGGAATAATGGGAAAATGGGGGGGGGGAGGAATGGGAGGATACAAGGGATGGGATAAACATTGAGATGTAACAAGAATAAATTAATAAAAAAAAAAATAAAAAAATAAAAAATAAATAAAAAAAAAAAGAATAATTTTTTTACAAATTCACTGCCCTCCTTTTCAGGAGTGTGTAAGCCTTGATGTTTAGTGTTCTATTAGTGACTGGAGCCTTCACAGCATTTTCTTTCTGGAGCGCAGGTGTCCTTTGCCTATTAGAAAATGTAATGCTTGAGATCAGGGTTGGAGATTCCTCCGGCAGATCTTTTATTGTATAGGATTGATTTAGATATCCTGGGTCTTTTATTTTTCCATATGAAGTTGAGAATTGATCTTTCCAGGTCTATAAAATATTGTGTTGGTATTTTGATAGGGATTGCATGAATCTGTAGATTGTTTTTGGTAGGATGGCCATTTTTACTATGTTGATCCTCCCAATCCACGAGCATGGGAGATCTTTCCATTTTCTGATAGCCTCTTTAATTTCCTTCTGCAGGGACTTGAAATTTTTTTCATATAGGTCTTTTCACTTGCTTGGTTAGATTTACACCCAGATATTTTATATTATTTAAGGCTATTGTGAAGGGAGTGGTTTCCCTAATTTATTTCTCCGCACATTTTTCATCTGTATACAGGAGGGCTACTGACTTTTTTGTGTTAATTTTGTATCCTGCGACTCTGCTGAAGCTATTTATCAGCTGTAGGAGTTCTTTGGTAGAATTTTGAGGATCACTGATATATATTATCATATCATCTGCATATAGTGAAACTTTAACTTCTTCCTTTCCTATATGTATCCCCTTGATCTCCTTTAGCTGTTTTATTGCTCTAGCTAGGACTTCAAGTACTATATTGAAGAAAAATGGAGAGAGTGGGCAGCCTTGTCATATCCCTGATTTCAGTGGGATTGACTTAAGTGTCTCCCCATTTAGCTTGATGTTGGCTATAGCTTGCTGTATATTGATTTTCTGTGTTTAGGTATGTGCCTTGTATCCCTGATCTCTCTAGACTTTTAACATGAAAGGGTATTGGATTTCACTGAATGCTTTTTTCCTCATCTAAAGAGATGATCAGGTGGTTCTTTTCCTTCAGTTTGTTTATATGGTTGATTACATTGATGGATTTCCATATATTGAACCACCCCTGCATGCCTGGTATGAAGCCTACTTGGTCATGACGGATGAGATTTTTGATGTGGCCTTGGATTCAGTTCGCAAGAATTTTATTGAGCATTTTTGCATTTATGTTCATAGGGGAGGTTGGTCTAAAATTCTCTTTCTTTGTTGCATCTTTGTGTGGCTTAGGTATTAAGGTGATGGTGGCTTCATAGAATGAGTTTGATCGTGTTTCTTCTGTTTCTATTTTGTGGAATAGTTTGAGGAGTATTGGTATTAGTTCTTCTTTGAAGGTCTGGTATAATTCTGCGCTGAATCTTTCTGGCCCAGGGCTCTTTTTGGTTGGGAGACTTTTGATGACTGCTTCTATTTCCTTAGGGTGTATTTCCTTAACTTGTTTGTCTGATCTTGATTCAACTTTGGAAAGTAGAATTTATCAAGCAAATTGTCATCCTTTAGATTTTCAAATTTTTTGGGCTATAGGCTTTTGAAGTAAGACCTAATGATTCTCTAGAGTTCCTCGGCATCCGTTGATTTTCTCCATTTTCACTTCTTATTTTGTTAATTTGTGTACTCTCCCTTTGCCTTTTAGTCAGTTTGGCTAAGAGTTTTTCTATCTTGTTGATTTTCTCAAAGAACCAGCTCTTGGTTTCATTGATTCTTTGAATTGTTTTCTTTGTTTCTAATTTATTGATTTCAGCCCTGAGTTTGATTATTTCCAGCCATCTACTCCTCTTGGGTATGTCTGCTTCTTTTTTTTTTTTTTCTAGAGTATTCAGGTGTTCCATTAAGTTGCTTGTATGTGATGTCTCCAATCCTAGTGCTATGAATTTTCCTCTTAGCACTGCTTTCATTGTGTCCCAAAGGTTTGGATATGTTGTACCTTCATTTTCATTGAACTCTAGGAAGTCTTTGATTTCCTTCTTTATTTCATCCCTGACCCAGTTGTCATTGAGTAGAACATTGTTCAGTTTCCATGTGTTTGTAGGCCATGGTGGTCTGATAGGATGCAGGGGATTATTTGAATTTTTGTACACATAGAGGCTTGTTTTGTGACCAATTATATGGTCTATTTTGGAGAAGGTTCCATGTGACACAGAGAAGAAGGAACATTCTTTTCTATTTTGGGTAAAAAGTTCTGTGAATGTCTGTCACATTTGATTCATGACCTCTATAGCTTGATTATTTCTCATATTTTTTCTTAAAAGATATGTAGGGGGCTAGAAAAACGACTAGTGGTGAAATGCACATATTGCTCTATTGGTCTTGTAGACAACCCAAATTTGTTTCTCAACATTCATGCCAGGTAGTTCACAATCACATAACTCCAACTCAAGTAGAATCTGATACTTCTGACCTCTTTGGGCATCCTTACATACATACACACATGTGCACATTCAAATACACGGGAGGAGGGGAGACAGAGAAGGAGAGAGGGAAGGAGGGTAAGAGATACACAAAATTTAAAACAATAAAAATAAATCTTAAAAAAAATATTTATTACCATAAACATTACCATTTACACCATTTAACTATATAGTTCAATGAAATTAAATATACTTACACTGTGTAAACTACTACCACCATCCACCTCCATAGCTTTTAACATCTTACAAAGATGAACTCATTGAATAACAGCTTTCCATTCCTTTCTTTCCATAGTTCTTGGCAACCGTGTTGTTATTGTATATGTAAATATATGTTTATTTACAACTTTAAGTTCTTTTGAATAGAAATATAATTTAATATAGCAATTCTATTTTTTTTTCTTTTGAAGAACTGCCATACGATTTTCTATAGCAGCTATACCACTTGAAATTTCCATAAAAAGTCAAAGAATTAAATCCCTTCCCTATATTCTTGCCATACACTTGGATTTTGTTTTTGTTTGTTTGTTTTGTTGTTGTTGATTTTTTTGGTTTTGGTTTTTTTGTCTTCCTTCTCATCCTCGTCCTTTGTTTCATCATAATTGATGATAAATCATATTTAATACTGATTTTTATTTTCACTGCCCTAAAGACTTATGATATTGGGTATCTTTTGATGCACATACTAGACATTTGTATATCTTTGGTAAAGGGTCTATTTAATATCATTGCCCATTTTTAAGGTTGAATTGTTCAATTTTTGTTGCTGAGCTTAAGAGATGCATGAAGTTTCCTTTGTGAGAATACATCAGAGTTAATACATAAGGCAGATGATGTGCAAACAATGGGCATCAGCAGTCAGGTGGTTGAATTCTGACCAAGCTGTAATGCTTACTTAGGTCTGTGACTTTAGAAGGAGTGGATTAGTGGTGAATCCGGGTTCTTCCTCCCCTTCAGTATCCTTTAAGATGTCTTCCTATTTGTATTTCAGCATTATGACTATCCAGTAATAGAATGTAAGTGGTCATTGTATTAGGTTTTTGCTGCTCTGGACAAAATAATTGACAAAAACTATGTTAATGAAGGAACATTTTATTTTGACTCACAGATTCAGAGGGTTTCAGTTCATCAAGGCAGGGAAGGCATAGTGGAGCAACTCAGTTCTTAATGGCAGAAGTATACAGTAGAAGCTGTTCCCAGTGTAGTAGACCAGGAAACAGAGAATGAGGCAGGAGCCAGGGTCATGCATAACTCTCAAAGGCTCATTCCACTGACCTACATTACCTACCCAGGCCCTACTTCCTAAAGGTTTCATGGCCTCCCATAATATCACCATAAGCAGCTGGGACCAAGTATTGAAAGCTTGAGCCTATGGGAGATACTTTAGATGCAAGTCATATCATTTTGTTCTTGGTGTATAAAGGTCCATGGACTTCTCAAGATGTAAAATGTATTTACTTTGACTTTGAGTCCATAGTCTCAGCAGTTTTAACTTTCGTCAGCAATCTGTGGTGATTTGAATGAGAATGGCCCCCATAGACTCCTATGTTTGAATACTTTGTCTCCAGTTGGTAGAACTGTTTGGGGAGGATTAGGAGGCATGGCCTTATTGGAGTAGGTATGTCTCTGGGGTATAGACTTTGAGGTTTCAAAAAGACTCTGCCCCTTGAGTTTTTATCTTAGATTCTGATAGGTGTAAGATGGAATCTCAGACTCATTTTTATTTTTATTTCCCTGATGACTAGGGACATTGAGCATTTCTTTAAGTATTTCTTGGCCATTTGATATTCTTCTGCTAAAAATTCTCTATTTAGCTCTGAACCCCATTTTTTAATTGGATTGTTTGTTTTGGTGGGATTCATTTTTTGAATTATTTATATATTTTGCATATTACCCTCTGGGGGGGGCCTTCACAAATTGTTGCACCAACCAAGGACAATGCATGCTATAGACCCCTGTTCAAATCTTGCCAATGGACTGTTCATTGTCCAGAGGTGGGGACTGCCTCTGACATGAACTCTGGTGCCCCTGATTTGGTTACTTCCCCTTGGTAGGGAGGCCCAGTGGGCACACAGAGGAAGGGGAAGTAGGCTATCTGGATGAGACCTGATAGGCTGTGGTCATATGGTGGGGGAGGAGGTCTCCTTCTTTCAGAGGTCTAGGGGAGGGGAATAGGTGAGAAGGGGGGGGGGAATGGAAAAACACAACTTCTTAGCTGTGAGCCCTTGAAAAAAACAAAAAGGAACTTACATGTCCCCATTATAGAATGGCACAGAGTAAACATTTCCATTCCAAAAGAGAAGAACAGGAAGATAGCAAGAGGAAAAATATGCTAAAGCAAAAACAAAACAAAACAAAAAAAGCAGAGTAAACATAGAATGGGAGCACAAGTTCCCACATCTGGAGCATGTAGTGGTTTGATATGAGCACAGATGCTCTTTGGTAGCCCTGCTCCTATAGCTTTGCCATATAGCACTCCATTGGACTGTCTCCCATTGGTGCTTTTAACCTTCTCAGAAAATGTCCTAGCATCTTTAGCTTAATGTAGTCTCATTTGAAACTTTAGACTTCATCCTTATAGCTTCACAACCTTTTGTGACTGCCCTTCAGGTAATCCAACCTAGCTAGACCCTGTCTGGTCTCTCATGCTTTTCACAGAAACCTTGATGGAAGCTTCTAGATCCCTTTATTCTTATATTTTGCATGCTTGATAAATCAGTACCACAGAGATGATTCCAAGGTCAGCTACATCCCGAGCAGTGGTTAACCCCCTTGAACCATGACTGCAGCAGAGCATCTATGGGGCATATTTATTTCAAAGGACAGTGTTTCAAATGAGTTGATATTTCCCTGGAGACTTGGGTGGGTAGCATCCAACCAGTTCTTTAAATACCTTCAAGGCACCTTTCCTGTTGTCCCAATATGGGAGTGTCTGGCTTCTCTTTAGTAGCATTATCCTCTCTATCAACCCAGACCTCTTTGTTTTCATCTTTAACTGTTCTCATACTTCATGTCTTACACCTTTATGTTCTCGCTTTTCTCCCAAATTCTTACGTTAAACCTACCTAAAAAGCAACCAACAATAGCCATTCCACAGCCTGAGTACAATGCTATTCTAAATTTTCCTTTGCTAAATTATTTCAATGCGTTATTTTAAAATTCAGCCCTTTTCAGATTATCAGAGCATGGCCCAAATATGGACAAAATCTTTACCAGAATGTGGTATGAATGACCTCTAGTCCAATTCCTAGTAGAGTCCTTGTTCCCATGTGAAATTCCATTAATGCAGTCTTTATTGTCTGTGTCTGTTGACATTGTAGTTGTAGTTGTGTGGCTGAAAATGGTCCCCAAAGGCTCATTTATTTGCATGTTTAGTCTCCAGTTGATGAACTGTTTAGGAAAGATTAAGAGGCATATCCTTGTTGGAGGAAGTGTGTATCTGGGGTTGGGTTTTGAGGTCTTAAAAGCTCAAGCCAGACCCAGTCTCTTTCTGTTTGTGTCTTTCTGTCTGTCTGTCTCTGTCTCTGTCTCTGTCTCTGTCTATCTTGGTCTCTATGTCTGTCTCTGTCTCTCTGTCTGTCTCTGTCTGTCTCTGTCTGTCTGTCTCTGTCTGTCTTTGTCTGTCTGTTTGTCTGTCTGTCTGTCTGTCTCTCTCTCTCTCTCTATTTCTCTCTCTCTCTCTCTCTCTCTCTCTCTCTCTCTCTCTCTCTCTCTCTCTCTCTCTTTCTCTCTCTCCTCTCTCTTCTCTGTCCTCTCTCATATCTATGGATCAGGATGTAAAGCTCTCAGCTCCAACTCTAGCACCATGCCCGTCTGTTTCCCACCATGACAGTCATGACTAACCCGCTGAAACTGTACACAAACCCCAAGTGAATGCCCTTGCTTTAAAGACTTGTCTTGGTCATGATGTATCTTCACAGCAGTAGAACAGGACCTGTCTACTGGCTTTCCAGATCTTTGTAAGAATGACCCATTAAGCTCAATGGCAGCATTCTAGGGCTTCTTTAGAGCACATCTCAAAACTCTTCTGACTTCCTTCCACAAACCAATTCCAAAAACTACTACCAACTTGATGTATTGTTTACTTTTTATACAACAATGACTAAAACACCTAATGGAAAAAAGTAGATGTATTTTGCTTACAGCTTCAGAGGCTTTCATCCCATCATGATGGCAAAGATATATTGAAACAATTCAATTTATGAATTTATGAGAATTGAAATATATAGAAGTGTGTGGAAGAGGCTGATTATATAATGGCAGATTAGGAAGCAGAAAATAAGGCAAGAACCAAGGATAGTTATAACTTTCAAAGGCCCAATTTCTCCCTAGTGGCTATTTCCACCATCTAGGCCTTACATCCCAAAGTTTTCACAGCCTCCCCAAATAGTTATACTAGCAGGGACACAAGATTGTGGGGAACATTTCAGTCTCAATCTGTAATAACTTTTCTTTTAAAACTAAACATGCCCAAAGGGGAACAAGTATGTATTAGCAGAGTTCTCTTGAGAAGCAGAGCAAATACATTTTGTATTTATACATATATATTTGTATAAATATAGACAGTACCCTACAATATATAAGTATAGGAAAAGACTTTCTGAACAGGACTCTATTTGCCAAGGAAATAAGGCCAATTATTGATAAGTGAGATCTCATAAAACTAAAAAAAAATTCTTGATAGGGAAGGAAACAACCAAGAGAAAAAAACTATTTTCATATGTATATGTAACTGTTTTATAAATCATCTATAAATGTAGGTTTCCATGTGGCATTTTATTCCATTGTGTAAATGTCCCACATTTTTATTATCCATTCAACATTTGATAGATGTCTAGGCTGTTTCCTTTTACTGGCAATTGTGAATAAATGGAACAGTTATGAACATGGATGCAGTAGGAATATACCTAAGAATATTATAGCATGATCATATCATAGCTCTCTTTTGAACATTTCGAAGAACATTCACACTGATTTCCATAGTGGCTGCAGCAGTTTATATTATCAACAGTGACAAGTGTTGCCCTTCCCCCATATTCATGCTAGCATTTATTGTTTTTGTTTCTTTTTTAGCTTAGCCATTCTGACTTGGAAAACTTCAATTATTGAAATAATTTGCCTTTTCTTCATGGCTAAGAAAGTTGACCATTAAAAACTATTTTCTTTAGTCTCCATGGCCCCTGCTATTATGAGTCTCATCTATAGTTCCCCTCAGATCCTATTCTGCAGGCTGTCTCCTCAGTGGAATGATAGTTTGCAGTACAAACTATTTTTATTTTCATGAGGTCTCATTTTTCAATTGTTGGTCTTACTGCCTGTATTAAGTAGTCTGTTCAGAAAGTCCTGTCCTATGTTTATAAGTCTAAGCATGTTCCCTACTTCCTCCTTTATCAGATTCAGGGTGTCGGGTCTTATATTGAAGTGATATCTCCAGCATTTCGATCTTTTGATTGATTGGTTTGCTTTGGTTTTGGTTTTTGGTTTTTCAAGACAGGGCTTCTCTGTGTAACCTTGGCTGTAGTGAACATGCTTTGTAGACCAGGCTGGCCTCGAACTCCCATAGATCCGAGTGCTGGGATCACAGTCATGCTCCACTACACTCAGCTGTCTCCAGCAGTTTTTTCACTATTTAGAATTACTTTGGCTATCTTCATCTTTTGTATTTACATATGAAATTTAATATTTTTTCCATTTTTGTGAAGAATTACAATAAAATTTTGATGACCATTGAACTAAAAAGTATTTTGTGTATTATGTATATCATGATATATATATGCAGCTCTACATATATATCATGATCAAATGGCATTTATTCTGAGATTGTAAGCTGGTTCTTCAGTGTCATATTCTTAGAATAAAACCATTGCTTTTCAGACCGAAAAATACACCTCAATACATGCAAAAGAAGTAGTTAACAAAAGCCTATCATCTATTGATGATAAAAATTCTCAGCAAGCTAGAAGAATAAAGGAACTTTTTCAGCCTAATAAAGATCATCTTTGAAAACCACCATTGTACTTAAAGATGAAAACTGAATTTTTAAAAAATATTTATTTATTTATTTGTATACAGCATTCTGCCTGCAGGCCAGAAGAGATGGTTGTGAACCACCATGTGGTTGCTGGGAATTGAACGCATGACCTTTGGAAGAACAGTCAGTGCTCTTAACCTCTGAGCCATCTCTCCAGCCCCAAAACTGAACGTTTAATAAGTAATAGTAAGGCAAGGATGTCACACTGACTGCAGAATACTAAAACATCCATATTGGAAGAAAATAAGTAAAATTTTCTCTATTATAGATGGTGTTGTTTAGGAAATATCAGAGAAACAAAATTGATGAATGAATTTAGTATGGTCGCAGGGTATAAGAACGATATAAAATCTATTTCTGTATCCTAACCTATAGTAATTAGGAATCAAAAAATTTTAAAATAGCATTTAAAAATTTATCCTAAATAATGAAATAATCAAATATAACTCTCTCAAAATATGTGTAAATTCTTTTTTTTTGTTGTTAATTTATTCTTGTTACATCTCAATGTTTATCCCATCCCTTGTATCCTCCCATTCCTCCCCCCCCCCCGCCATTTTCCCATTATTCCCCTCCCCTATGACTGTTCCTGAGGGGGATTACGCCCCCCTATATATTCTCATAGGGTATCAAGTCTCTTCTTGGCTACTTGCTGTCCTTCCTCTGAGTGCCACCAGGTCTCCCCCTCCAGGGGACATGGTCAAATGTGAGGCACCAGAGTACGTGAGAAAGTCGTATCACACTCTCCACTCAACTGTGGAGAATATTCTGACCATTGGCTAAATCTGGGAAGGGGTTTAAAGTTTACCTCCTGTATTGTCCTTGGCTGGTGCCTTAGTTTGAGCGGGACCCCTGGGCCCAAATCTGCCTATCATATTGTTCTACTTGTAGATTTCTAGGACCCTCTGGATCCTTTTATTTTGCTGTTCTCCCATGCGTCTCTCATTTAGAGTCCCAATAGGATGCCTTCCCCTCTGTCCCAGTTTCCTGGTAAGTGAAGGCTTTTGTGGGACATGCCCCTTGGGCTAGTATGCAGATATAAGTGAGTATATACCATTTGATTCTTTCTGCTTCTGGGTTAACTCACTCATTATGATCATTTCTAGCTCAATCCATTTATCCACAAATTTCGGGAATTCCTTGTTTTTAATAGCTGAGTAGTATTCCATAGTGTATATGTACCACAGTTTCTTTATCCACTCTTCTACTGAGGGACACTTAGGCTGTTTCCATGTTCTGGCTATTATGAATAAGGCTGCTATGAACATGGTTGGGCAAATTTTCTTGTTGTGTGCTGGAGCATCTTCTGGGTATATTCCAAGGAGTGGAATAGCTGGGTCTTGAGGAAGCCCTATTCCCATTTTTCTGAGATAGCACCAGATAGATTTCCAAAGTGGCTGTACTACTTTGCATTCCCACCAGCAATGGAGGAGTGTTCCTCTCTCCCCACATCCTCGCCAGCATGTGGTATCGCTTGAATTTTTGATCTTAGCCATTCTGATGGGTGTAAGATGGAATCTCAGAGTTGTTTTGTAAATTCTTATACCCCGAAAAATATAAAACACTCATTGTTAAGATGCCAGTTAAGGTTCATGATATAACTCAGTTGGTAGCATGCATACCCACCAAGCCAGAAACCCTGGGTTTGAGCTGCGGCACTGTGTAATTCACGCGTGAATGCGCATACCTATTATCCCAGCACTCAGAAAGTAGAAACAGTAGATTTAAGTGTTCAGGGTCATCTTTGTCTATATAGTAAATCCTAAGGTAGTCCATGTTACATGTGACCCTGTCTCAATGAAGAAGAGGAGGAGGATGAGGAGGAGGAAGAGAAAAAATAGCATGTCAATGATCTGTAGAGTAAATGTAATTTGACCAAAATTCATTGGGTTGTTTATTTGCTTTTTTTATTTTATTGTAGAAATCAGCAAATTTGTTTAAATTTGTTCTTGCATTTATTTGCTGCTAGAGTTATTTTGAGGTTCAAATAAAATAATTGTATATGATAATTTTACTGTAAAGCCTAGCATTTAATTAGCAATACATATCAATTATGATTATGTATATTTATTGGTTTCTTTGACTGGTTGATATATTTGTTACTAATATCACATTTTCTACAATACATACCAAGCTGTTCCTTGTTTTAGTATTTGTCATCATTCATTTCTTCTTTTATACTAAAAAAATATTTATTGTGTACTCTGTATATCTCTAATTTCATAAAATTTTCATTTCAAAAGCAAAACATGTATTCAGATACTCTGAAAAGAGCTCTGTGATAAAAATTGTGAAAGAAATAGGGATGATCCCAGTGCAGTGGTGGCGCAGGCCTGTGATCCCAGCACTTGGGGAAGCAGAGGCAGGTGGATCTCTGTGAGTTCGAGGCCAGCCTGGTCTACAGAGCGAGTCCAGAACAACCAAGGCTGCACAAAGAAACACTATCTTGGAAAAACAAACAAAAGAAAACAGGGATGAGATGACATGGATGAAAGTCATAACTTAGCTAGAAATATCCCTTGAGACCAAGGCACTGAAACTGAAGGGTGGAGTTGGAGTGGAAAGAGGATCTAGACAGAGGCAGTAGGAGAAGGCGGTCATGGTGGAAGCATAGAAAATGGAGGAGAAGAGATCAAGAAGCATTTAGAGGAAAGCAAGCATATTAGGCAGCTTTTGTCACTGTGGTGTAAACAACTTAAAGAAGGAAAGCTTTGTTTACCTATGGCGTCATGGCTGGTCTTATAGCTGGGATCCTGAGGTGAGGCCTAACATCAAGGTGGAGCGCATTGGTGGATGGGAAGCGGAGAGGTGTGTCTGTAGTGAAGGGCTTTGTCACCACCCCACATCTTTTTCCTCTAGGCTCTAGCCTGTGATATTGCTGCCCACATTCAGGGGCAGGTCTTTCCCCTTCAATTAACCCTCTATGGAAAGTCCATCATAGACACAGCAGACTTCTGCTCTATTGAGCTTTCTTCAGGCCAGTCAGGTTGACAGTCAATTAACCACCACAGCCAAGAATGTATTATGCAATTGCCTTTTAAAGCACAGCTCTGATTGTGGGGAAAGAAAGAAAAAAAGATTAGCCCAGCCATTCCTGACTTCCTGTAACACAGTTTACATGTACGAGGCAATGTGCTCAGTGCCAGAAATAGAGAGGTACAATACTCAAATAGACTTATAGTGAAGTAATAAAGCTTAGACTTAGGATCTCTCATTCACATGGACTCTTGTTATGACTATAGTACTAGGAGAGAGATGAAAGAAATAGCCAAGTTGCAATCAAAATGCATTTCTCTGCAAACATTTCTGGTAAATTGTCTAAAGACATTATGGAAAGTATATAATCATAATCTCTAAACCTATATTAGTCTGATGCCTCTTCTCATTTAAAATAAATGTACATTTTTATATATAAATTGGTATTTGTAATTTTATATTCTTAGCAAGAGTTCCCTAGGTTGTATTAGTTTCAAGACCCACAAAATCTGAATCCATCCCTGTGTGCAGCTTTCTTACTGTCACACAGAAGAGGCGTGTGAGTGACAGTTCAGCACAGCAGGCCAGGTATTATAATAGTGAATTATAATTGAGCAGCACACAAGTGGTCAGAAGTAACAGGCAGGAAAGCTGGACTTGAAGGTGGTAATAATTGGCTGTATGGAAGCAGGAGCTCATCGTAGGGAGGGTAATAAGAATGTCCTTAGGCCAAGCACAAAGTTAGAACATGTTGGTTGCTATAGAAACACAAATCAACTTCGATCATGATTTCACAGAAAATTATGAATTTGGGCTAAACTAAAAGGAAAGAAATATTTTATGGTTTTCTTCCATCTGTTCTGCCTATAACAGAAAAGATCAAAGAACTAAATAAAACCTTGTTGGGAAGTAACAGAAGGCAGCCCCAGATAAGGATAGTAAGAAAAGCATTAAATTACAGTCAATGGCTTGAGAGAATAGGTCAGATAAATGGATTTTGTCTTCTGAATATAGCATGTTTTGAATTACAGACATAGATCTTTAGTATTTCTTAGCATCATGCTTTTAAGAATATATTTCCAAGTTAATCTAAAAATTATAGTTAATACTATTTTTTAATTTTTAAGATTATTTTTAACATATGGAATAAACCATGATCAACTGCTTTTAGCCTTTCTAACTGCCAGGATTAAGTGCTAGTTTGGTAGGGTTCTGTGCAGACTTCTATCAGTGGATGTACAAATATGTGTATGCATTCATGAATCTGTACATATACACAGAAGGAAAGTTTTTACACTCCCAAATAGAGCCATACTCAACTTATTTTTTATCATCTTCCTTTGTCACTTGCCAGTTTACTACTGTTTTATTTCTATGATGGCATGCGTATCAATACTTGTTTCTGCCAGCTATATTATAACAGTAGTGTCTTTACTATAAGGAAGTCACTATGGAAAACATTTTAAAGGTTTGCAAGAAGGCATAAAGAATGTGTGATATTAAATCAATCATTCAGTTTAAATAGCTATGAACCCAAAGCAATTTTATATCCTCTTTAGTGTCATCCTTCTACCCTCTTATGAACAGATGCTAAGGCTGCAATTTTTCTAAGCAAATGCAACTAGTGTAAATACATTTATAAAGGTGTCTTTATTCTACTTATTGCCAAAACCTGAGCATGAGAGTATGACCCTGAAACAAGTGACTATCAATTACACTATTCTCTGCAGGAAACTGGGAAGGTAGATGCCTGGCCTATACTAGAATGCACTAGAAAAACTAAGCAAAAAGCTAAAATCTGGAATGTGGGTGTTTTGTACAGCTGAGGTCTTGGTTTTAATGGAAGCCAATCATTAAAGATAAGTGTTCTCAGCTAAGATGAGCTGTAGCTTACACATTCTGCTAGTAAACTAGAACTTCAGAGCTGGGCAGCTATGGCACTATAATAGGAGACTGTTAAGACTGGAACCTTATGGTACCTTTGAAGGATGCTCTCAATATAATGATGAGAATGTAAGTTTTTATATGGAGATTGTAAAAAAATTAGTGAAATGTGAGCTGAATTTGAGAGAACCCAGATTGCACTCATATTTTGCTGGTGTGATTTTTCTAAAGATTATCAGATGTTTGCATTATTCTGACCCAGCTATAAAATAACATGCTTTACCAATAAAGATAACTTTGTTTTGTTTTATTTTTTCTGACCCACAAAAAAAGATGTATGTCTTTTTTTAACTCCTTTAAGTATTTTTGGAAGGCATCTGACATACTACTCTCATTTCCTAGAAGAGCCCAGAATTTAGGAGTTTTAGTTCCATGCTACAAAAGGGCATTTCACTGACTATGTGAGCTATTGCATTAACTGGAGTTATAATGTCCTGGTTATTTAAGTTGGAGGAAACAGTTCCAAGTATAAGTGCTATGTCTTAAGAAAGTATCACTCTTCTTAGAGATTACTTGTTGGAGAGATGAGAGGCTTTAGAATGGAAAATGAGGCTGTAGTTTAAGATGGATGTCCATCAGCAGCACCTAGAGAAACTGAGGGTCTAAGAGGGAAATATTGGTTTGAGGCCTTGATAAATTCAGTCTTGAATATTCTCAGTTCAAGGGTGGAGAAGTGGTCAGCTTCAGAATTATTGGCTGGTGGCACCGATTTTAGAGTACCCAACTTAGAGATGTAGACCAAAACCATCTATATGAATTAACCATTAGAGACTGAAAAACTCAAGGAAGAGGAGCATGCTTTAGAAAGTTCCTGTGATTGGTACATAGAACGGTTAAGTGAGACTCAGCAGGACCTGCCAAAGATGAGACCCTTGTGAAAGCAAGAGCAAAGAGGGATCCAGAGCTTTCCTCAGTCTTCCTTAGTGACTTTGCCCGGGGAAAGGAAGCCAAACATGATTTTATTTGCTTACATGAGAAAGCAACCACAGTAAACTGGGGAACTCATTTGGACTACTGGAGCTTATGTTATTATACAATCAAACTGTCCCACAAGGTAAGGACTCTTCGTTGATCTTCCTCAAAGAGACAGATAATATTGGAAACTTAATTGATGTCCTGCTTATATGAGACACGATAAAATAATGTCAAGAAAATATTTCAAATAAATTTGCATGCCATTACACTGGGGAGATGGAATCTGGTTTTGCTATGAGCACAGTTTCTTGGCACCATACCAAAATAGCGAGACAAGAAAAATAAAATTTAGCAAGGTACTACTATATTACATTATAGAGCATTCGTAACAGAGTTGTGCTATAAAACTCACTTTTATGAATAGAAAATGGAAGCATAGAGCAAAACTGTGGCCTCCAATTCGGGAGCTTTAGGGCATAGGAGCTGGGGAAAAGGAAGAATTGGAGGGGGAAATGAGCTAGGAATTGACTAGAACACAAAAGTAAATTTCTTTTAAAAATTGTGTAAGAGCCTCAGAATCGTAACTGCAGAGCAGTAGAAGTGTAGATGGTTTGAGAGCAGAAGATACACAATGTGAAAGATACTTAATGCCACTAATCTTTTCACTTACAATTATTAAGATGGTAAATGTATTTGTATTTTACCAATTGTACAAAACAGTAATGACAGAATTTTAAAATATTGAGGCTGTTTTGTTTATAGAAATTCATTATGCTCTATTTAGTTTTATGTATATAATGTTCTACAGTTATATCTAAAAATTAGTAGTTTTTAAAGAACTTTAAATATATACAAAATATTTTCAGAAGCATAAATATTGTGGACATATCTATTATAAAATATCCACTAACGGGATAGTTACTTGAAAACACCATTATCTTTTTCCAAGTAGTGAATATAAGACCATCATCATAATGATAGATTCTAATCTTTAAATTGTGCATGTTTATGGGGGACCCATGTTGCCATAGAATGGGTTTGGAAGGATAACTTCCAGAAGTGAATTCTCTATTTCCACCTTGTTTTTGCGGCAGCATCTCTTACTATTCCTACCATCTGTGTATTCCAGAGTAGGTGGCCTGCAACTTTAAGGTGATGGCCCTGTCTCTGCCTCCCAGTTTTTAACTGGGCCCTGGGGCCCAAGCTAGGTCTTCAGGCTTGTAGGACAAGCACTTTTACCTTCTGATCCATCTTTCCAGCCTTATATGTTCTAAATAGTTTCAATCTTTAATGTCTTGTTTAAAGTATTTTTATACTGTAGACCTAAGTATAACATTGCTCTAGTATGGGTTTTATTATTTCCCTTTTATAGAGAGCATCAGTGCCTTGCCCATGTCCTAGCGAAGAAAGGAACTAAGATTCAAATACATGCTTTTGACTCTAAGTCTAATGCTCTGACCTCAAAGTCCCTAGGTAGTGTTAGTTTGCTAGTGACATAATGTCTCTACCAGGGTCCTGAGGCTATTAGCCTGAATTGTTTATGAGTGGTATTGTTATTAAGTTAACATTCATGAACTTTGTTCTCCTCATTTTTTAGCTGAGAGAAATGAACTTGATAAAAGTTTTGACTCTTCACCTGTTTTTCTAGGGTGGTGAGATCTGAACTGTTTTTCACTATGTAGTGTAAACACTTGATCCATTAAGCCATTTCCTAATTCTGACTTCTTAGTTTCTAATCTTTTTTTTCTCTATTAAGGTACATACCTAAGCATAGTTAAAGGCTATATACAGCAAGCTGATAGCCAACACCAAATTAAATGGAGAGAAACTCAAAGAAATTCTATTAAAATTAGAGACTAGACAGGCTGCCCACTCTCTCCATTTCTCTTCAAAATAGTACTTGAAGTTCTAGCTAGAGCGACAAGACAACAAAAGGAGATCAAGGGGATCCACACTGGAAAGGAGGAAGTCAAATTATCTCTATTCACAGGTGATATGATAGCATACATAAGTGGCCCCCAAAATTCCACCAGAGAACTCTTACAGCTGATAAACATCTTTAGGGCACTGGCTGGATACAAGATTAATTTTTAAAAATCAGTAGCCCTCCTGGATACAAATGACAAACAGGCTCAGAAAGAAAGTAGGGAAACAGCACCCTTCAAAATAGCCATAAATAATACACAGTATCTTGGTGTAACTCTAACCAAGCAAATAAAAGACTTATATTTAAAAAAAACTTCAAGTCTTTGAAGAAAGAGATTGAAGAAGATATTAGAAGATTGGAAGATCTTCCATGCTCGTGGATTGGAAGGATCAGCATAGTAAAAATGGTGATCTTACCAAAAACAATCTACAGGTTCAATGCAATCCCATCAATATACCTACACAATTCTTTACAGACCTTGAAAGATGAATTCTCAACTTCATATGGAAAAACAAAAAAAACCAAAAATAGTTAGAACAATCCTGTACAAAAAAGGTCTTCTGAAAGAATTTCGATCCCAGATCTCATGTTTTACTCTAGAGCAACAGTAATAAAAACGGCATAGTACTGGCACAGCAATAGGCTTGTTGATCAATAGAATAGAATTGAAAACCCAGAAATAAACCCACACACATAGGGACACTTGACTTTTGACAAAGAAGCCAAATCCATACAATGGAAAAAAAGATAGCATCTTCAGCAAATGGTGCTGGTCTAACTGGATGGCTACGTACAGAAAAATGCAAATAGATCCATATTTATCACGCTGCATAAAACTAACATCCAAGTGGATTAAAGACCTCAACATTAAACCAGACACACTAAATTTGTTAGAAGTGGGGAAGAGCTTTGAACTCATTGGCACAGGAGACAACTTCCTGAACAGAACACCAATAGTTCAGGCTCTAAGATCGACAATTAATAAATGGGACCTCATGAAACTTAAAGGCTTCTGTAAGGCAAAGGATACTGTCCACAGAACAAAGTGACAGCCTACAGACTGGGAAAAGATCTTGACCAACCCTACATCTTCCAAAGGACTAATATCCAAAATATATAAAGAACACAAGAAATTAAACACCACCAAACAGAATTATCCAACAAAAAAAGGGAGTACAAAGCTCAACAGAGAATTCTCAACAAAGGAATATTGAATGGCTGAGAAACACAGAAATGCTCAAAGTGTCCTTAGTCATCAGGGAATTGCAAATCAAAATGACTCTGAGATTCCATCTTATACTACCAGAATGGCTAAGATAAAAAATAACAAAAAACTAAAGTGTCAGCACATGCTGGTAAAAATCTGGAGAAAGGAGAACACTCCTCCATTGCTGGTGGGGGTGCAAACTTGTACAACTGCTTTGGAAATCAATCTGGCACTTTCTCAGAAAATTGGGAATAGTGCTACTGAAAGACCCAGCTATACCACTCCTGGGCATATACCCAAAAGACTCTCTACCATACAACAAAGACATTTGCTCAACAGAATCTGGAAACAACCCAGATGTCCCTCAACTGAAGAATGGATAAAGAAATTGTGGTTTTCTTTTCTTTTCTTTTTTTTTCAAGGCTAGGATCCATGTATATAATTTGCCCTTCTGGGCCTGGGTTATCCCATATAGCATATTTTTTTCCAGTTCTATACATTTGCATATAAATTTCACTTATCTTTATAGATGAGTAATACTCCATTTGTATACATGTTGCATGTTCTTATCATTTATATGTTGATAGATATCTTGGTTGATTCCATTCCCTAGCTGTTACACATAGAGAAGTATGAACAAGGATGTGTAAATGTCTCCATTGCAGGTAAATTTCTAGCTTTTTTTTCCTTCTAGAAATGTGTTGTCTTATTTTCAAAGTTTATAGTCCCATGGGCAGAGTGCAAGAGTTCCTTGTTTGCCTGTATTTATCCTTTTTTTTAATTATTAATTTATTCTTGTTACATCTCAATGTTTATCCCATCCCTTGTATCCTCCCATTCTTCCATCCCCCCCCCCTTTTCCCATTATTCCCCTCCCCTATGACTGTTCCTGAGGGGGATTACCTCCCCCTGTATATGCTCATAGGGTATCAAGTCTCTTCTTGGCAACCTGCTGTCCTTCCTCTGAGTGCCACCAGGTCTCCCCCTCCAGGGGACATGGTCAAATGTGAGGCACCAGAGTACGTGAGAAAGTCATATCACACTCTCCACTCAACTTTGGAGAATATTCTGACCATTGGCTAGATCTGGGAAGGGGTTTAAAGTTTACCTCCTGTATTGTCCTTGGCTGGTACCTTAGTTTGAGCGGGACCCCTGGGCCCAAATCTGCCTATCATATTGTTCTACTTGTAGATTTCTAGGACCCTCTGTATCCTTTTATTTTGCTATTCTCCCATGCGTCTCTCATTTAGAGTCCCAATAGGATGCCTTTCCCTCTGTCCCAGTTTCCTGGTAAGTGAATGAAGGCTTTTGTGGGACATGCCCCTTGGGCTAGTATGCAGATATAAGTGAGTATATACCATTTGATTCTTTCTGCTTCTGGGTTAACTCACTCATTATGATCATTTCTAGCTCAATCCATTTATCCACAAATTTCAGGAATTCCTTGTTTTTAATAGCTGAGTAGTATTCCATAGTGTATATGTACCACAGTTTCTTTATCCATTCTTCTACTGAGGGACACTTGGCCATCCTACCAAAAGTAATCTACAGATTCAATGCACTCCCTATCAAAATAACTACACAATTTTTTAAAGACATTGAAAGTTCAATTCTGAACTTCATATCGAAAAAAAAAAATCCAGAATAGCTAAAACAATTTTGTACAATAAAAGGTGCTCCGGAGGAATCTCCATACCTGATCTCAAACTGTACTATAAAGCAATAGTAATTAAAACAGCATGGTACTGGCACAGCAACAGGCTGGTTGATCAGTGGAATCGAATCAAAGACCCAGATATGAATCCACACACATATGGTCACCTAATTTTTGACAAAGAAGCCAAATCCATTCAATAGAAAAAGGATAGCATCTTCAACAATGGTGCTGGTCTAACTGGAAGTCTATGTGTAAAAAAATGCAACTGGACCCATATTTGTCACCTTGCACTAAACTCAAGTCCAAGTGGATTAAAGACCTCAACATAAAACCAGAGACACTAAGTCACTTAGAGGAAAAAGTGGGGAAGTGCCTGGAACACATTGGCACAGGAGACAACTTCCTGAACAGAACACCAATGGCCCAGGCCTTAATGTCAACCATTAATAAATGGGACCTCATGAGGCTGAGAAGCTTCTGTAAGACAGGAGACACTGTCAAGAGAACAAAGCAACAGCCTACAGACTGGGAAAAGATCTTCACCAACCCTACATTTGACAAAGGTCTAATATCCAAAATATATAAAGAACTCAAGAAATTAAACACCACCAAACCAAAGAACCCAATTGAGAAATGGGGCTCAGAACTAAACAGAGAATTCTCAACAGAGGAGTATCAAATGGCTGAGAAACACTTAAAGAAATGCTCAACCTCCTTAGTCATCAGGCAAATGCAAATCAAAACAACTCTGAGATTCCATCTTACACCCATCAGAATGGCTAAGATCAAAAATTCAAGTGACACCACATGCTGGTGAGGATGTGGGGAGAGAGGAACACTCCTTCATTGCTGGTGGGAATGCAAACTAGAAATTGTGGTTTTCATTGGGAGTTGGTTATAAGTTATTATTGATCTTATTTAGGGAGAAAACAAGGTTGGACTCAGGGATGTCTCTCCTTTCCTTTATCTTTCATTCTTAGGTTTGGAGATAGGGGTTGAAAAGAAAGAAGTGGTAATGTAGAAACGTAAAGAGATAATAGTAAAAAAGGAGATTAATTAACCTACTCCACAACCTAATGCCTTGTTATTGACAAGGTTATTTTTAATTCACTGATACAGAATTTTGTATATAGATGCAAAATAAGTTTAATTTTAGATACATTAATATAGAATTCAAATTTAAGATTATTCTTTACACACTATATATTTATACTCTAATATGTGGTATTGTACCCATCCAACTCAATTATAATACAAGATTTACTTTCAACACTTTAAAAGTGCTATTGCAGGCTGTTTAGGATAAGTACAATATACAAGTTATTTCTTAGTTGACCAAATCATAGTCATATCAATTACTAGTCTATTATTATCACAAGAATATACATCCTAGGTATAACAGATAGATATGATTCTATAGAAAAATAAGGTAAAATAGTTAGATAAGGTCTTCAAAAACTTCAGAGACCTACAGAATATGGCATTTAAAGATTTTTTATTATTTCAAAGATGCATTTACAATGAGACAGGCTAACTCCTGGCAACACCCAGCCTACCTCAAAGAAAATAATGAGCATCAAAGAACCTCCTTATGGAGATGGCTTCAAATGTGGCGAACTAGCCACTGGGCAAAATGTCCTCATTTCTACAACAAATAGAATTCTGCCTAAAAATGGGTAGGCTTGGATGCAGGTAGAGTCAACAGCCATACTCTGCCAAGATAGGGTAAGCAAGTCCTCAATAGTTTCTGCCTTATAAATATGCCTGTCAGATATATTGGGCCAGAAGGCTGAAGATGATGCTCCAACATTATAGAGAATTTGGGATGATTGTTCTGACAGCAAACTATCTCTGTCATCTTCTTATTTGGGAAGCTGCTAACCTGTAATTCTTGTATACTCAGGTAATTAATTATATTCCTTCTCAAGTTGAAGTTTAGTTTTATAATTAAGCTTAGTTGTTTAGGAATTAAGATGTTTTTAGGTCTATATAGATGTTTTAAGTTGATAATGATGAGATATTATAGATATTGATTGACATTCAGAATTTTAGACTCACCAACATAGGAAAGATGTTTTCTTCAAGGCTGTCAAATACAAATAGCTAAAACACAATGAATGTAATATATATATATATATAATTCCTGATGGTTTTGTGGTTCTTCTTGCTATCGGTAGTTTATTGTATATATGTCTAATAATATAAATGTATATGTAAAAATTAATAAAATATTAAAAATTTAAAAAAAGAAATAATCTAATTTCAATGCCTGTTCTATAGTTTTATTAGTGAAATTTCTTAATTTTAGTAATTATACAATGTATGAAACTCTAATAAAATAATAAAGAGAAAAGAAAGAAAAGTCCATTAAAAATGATTAGGAGTTTAAAAGGGCTATCAGCCTCAAAAACATCGCAGTCACTGAGGTCTACCTGCTGTGCCTGAGGTCTACCCACTGTGCCTGAGGTCTACTCTCTGTGCCTGAGGTCTACCCTCTGTGCCTGAGGTCTACCCACTGTGCCTGAGGTCTACTCTCTGTGCCTGAGGTCTACCTGCTGTGCCTGAGGTCTACCCACTGTGCCTGAGGTCTACTCTCTGTGCCTGAAGTCTACCCTCTGTGCCTGAGGTCTACCCTCTGTGCCTGAGGTCTACCCTCTGTGCCTGGGGTCTACCTGCTGTGCCTGAGGTCTACCCTCTGTGCCTGAGGTCTACCCTCTGAGCCTGAGGTCTACTCTCTGTGCCCTCTTTGTCATCTTGCAGCCTTGTCCTGTGTCTGGGACTCTGAGAACTCATGTCTTTCTTCCCTTTACCTTTTATTAGGATTTGACAATGCTGGCCTACTTTTTGTTTCTTAACCTTTCCAAGCTTGTCTTGCCTCAAAGCTAGTATACTTGCTGTTTTTCTCTTACAGCATTTTCTTCCCAGATCTGTTCTTGGCTGACTTTTTGTCATCATTGGGCCTGACTCAAATGTGACACTTCAACACCTCACCCCAGGACAGCAATTCGGCTAACAAAACAAAAGGAGTTCTCAGTTGCCCTGACCTGTTTTCTAGTCTTCATGGGATTTATCATTATCTGATTTAATCTTGCTTATTTATTGCCCAGTGTCTCTTTACTCCCCAGTCTTCCCATCCTACATACATGGAATATAGATTCACAAAAGAGTGAACTATAACCTCACTGTCTGTAAGAATACTTGGCACATAGAAGGTTCTCAGTTACAGTCAAAAATTTTAAATAGATGAATTCATTTGCATATAGAAAGACCAGTAATCAGTAGCAACAGAAAATAAATTATTTGAAGAAAATGATATCACAACTTTTTAAGAGTTTATTTTTCTGTCACACTGTTGATGTTATGATAGAGAGTGGCTAAGATACAAAGAGAGCTACTATCTGAAGTGTTGTCTGTATAATGGAAACAGTGACCTGATTCTTCCTATTTTGAACAAAGAGCTGAAACATGAAGGTTGGAGAGAAAGTTTCCAAGCTTAACTGCTTGACAATTAAAGAAGAACATCTGAAATCCAAATGATCCTGGACCATTCCTAGAGCAGTAGATATGTCCATGAGAGAGGAGGAATCTTCATGCTGGTACAAATGGGGATTCACATACTTTGAAAGAACCCATGGCCTGAGGGCTCATCCTAATGAAAATTTTACATTCCAACTTATTTTTTGTCTGTGAAGTAGGCATGTCATTATTACTTTACCACATTTTGAGACGTGCTGGAGAAGAGCTAAGGCAAGCATTTGTTTAATAAAGGCACTAAGTAACAACATTCCTCATTTCATCTTCTTCCGACCTTTCAAAGCTCTCTTTTAAAGCTGTTCTCTTTGAGGCTGTATTTACTCCATATTAAATGTCTCTAAGAGTAAATTCTTTGGGTAAGGGCCAGTCTTCATGGTGTTCTTGCTATGCAAGACTTTGGAGCTATCTGTAAATGACAGGTCTCCTTTGTACAATTGGTTGAAGCAATAACCACCACTCTGACCCCTGGGTGGCAGGAACCCTTTTCCATTTTTCAATTTTTGTAAGAATTTGTATGGAGCTGGGCTTCATTAGACTCTTTTAAATGCATAAAAATGCCAACCACACTTTGCAGACATGATGTTTTCAGGCATTTGTGAGTTCAAACATATCCTTTATTCTTTCCAATTCAGTAAGAAAGCTGTTCCCCATGGAGGCCTAGCCACAAAACAAGCTTGAAGTTCTCTTTTGTTTGGTTTATATGGAGTTACTGGTGAAGTGTCTATAGAAGCTCTTCACCCTCTTTTGTATACATTGGGGTTGGGGGATCTATAGGAGGAACAAAGCTAAAATTGTCTTCATTTCCCTCTTGTTTATATCAAAAAGGCATAAAAAAGATTGTATTTACAGATGGTAATATTATTTTTACCTTGATAATTTAAAGAGACAAAAACTACATTTATTGGCTAAAAAGGAAACTATTTTGAATTGTGTAGTGAGGCTATATTTTTCCAGAAACACCTAATCTCCCCCAGGAAAAAAATGGGCACAGATTTTTCTTTTTTAAACTTTAACTATTCTGTATTTGAAATAGCATGAAAATATTCAAAACAGATTGACTTGCAGAACCATTGGCATCCAAGAAAAATAAAAAGGAAAGAGCCAGTAAGATGGTTCATCAAGTAAAAGGGATTACTGCCTAGCCTGGTACCCTGGTATTGATCCCCAATGCCACATTCTAGAAGAAAACTGACTTCCACAAGTTTTCTTCTAACCTCAATATGCACACTGTGGTATGCAGCAGATAGATACATAGATAGATAGATAGATAGATAGATAGATAGATAGATAGATAGAATGGAGACAATTAAATAAAAGGAAAGTTCAGCTGATTTAAGTGGAAAGCTTGAACTGGAAAACAAGTAAAAAGAATTTAGTAAAAGGATTTTGAAAGTAGACATCAGAAAACTTTCACCTATGTACATTTCTGTCATGTTAAACAAATATCAGTGGATATTATTGCATGCAACATAGATATGACATTATGTGAAAATAATTAAGTTCTCTAATATTGAGAAATTAAAAGGTCTTTAGTTAAGTAGAAATATATCTGGAATGCAGCTGTATTTGTTACTTAAAGATTTATTTTTATTTTATATGTATGAGTGTTTTTCCTGCATGTATATATGTGCACTACATGCATTCCTGGTACCAGTGGAGGCTAGAAGAAGGTGCTGGATCCTTTGAAACTGGGATATAATATATAGTTGTAAGCCACCATATGGGTGCTGGGAACCAAACTGGGGTTGTCTTTGAGAGCTGCCAGAGGTCTTGGCTGGTGAGCCATCATAGTTGCTTTTGTTTTATAGAGGTAATTTTCTGTGAAGCAGTTATCATTTAATAAATCTTTGAAACATTCAGTTAAAGAAAGCTTCGTTTAGGAATGGCTGTTTATAGGGCAAACCCGCCCATTTCCCTCTTTCTTTTCTAACAAGTGTATGAGCAATCTATAATCACCACTTTGACCTTTCCAGCATATGCTCAGTCCTCAAAAGCAGGCAATCTAGCTTCCCCCCAACCTCATGTTTTGGAGTTCCTCGGCCACTAACTGATGGTCAAATCCTTTTTGTTTATACATTATCTTGAGAATCTGCGGAAGCATCACATTTACTTCTTTTTCCAGATCTTCATGCCCACCCTGATCCCCAGTAAATTTCAGCACCATTATAGTTCATGCCCTAAGAGAAAAGCAATACTGTGTGATAGTTATGGAAATTAAGATAATTTCTTTGTTTTAATCCAGTAAAACCTTGCTCAATATTTGACATATATTCAAGGAAAGAGGAGCTGTGAGTGCCACCTTGTGGCAAGGCATGTCCTACAACATCTGATTTGGTACCCTCCAGTACCCATTAGCTGTGGTTGGCATGTCTGTGTCCTTTTGCATTAAAGCCACTCTTTATTAAAGTTTTTGCTTTAAATTCAGAATTTCAGAGTCACATCAGAAAAAAATTAAATCTTCTTTATCTATCTTACTTATTCCCCAAGAATTGATATTGTAGCCCCTTGTTAATGTGACAATTTTTACCCTTTAAAATCATTGTTATTACTTCATTTTGATTCTTGGGTCATTTAAATTTCCTTCTACATGTTCTTCACAATTCTGTGCACTGTAATTTTTCTGGCTTAAACCTATGAAAATGTTGTGTATGCTGTCACCATCACTGTGAGGTCAACTGGGCAAGTGCCCAGTTTTTGTAAAATACCCACTTAATATTATATACCATCTCTGGTTCTTACAATCTTCCTACCTTGCCTTTCTCAAATCTCTGAGCCCTATATGAAAGGGTTTGATATATGTGGAACTTTGAGAGTTGAGCACCTGACAGTCCATTAATTTCTGCAGTTTGACTAGCTGAGCATCTCTGTGTTAATTGCAGTCTGCAAGAAGAAGCTTCTCTGATGAAGGTTGAGACATGTTCAGATCTATGAGCATAAAAATAAATCATTAGGGGAGTCATTTTAACTCTGTGTCCATTTAGGAGAATAATAGAATAGTAGACTTTGAACTTTTTCAAACCTAATTTACTTGCGATTCTTTAATGCCTATATCTCTCTTCCAACCCACATACCCTAGATAAGAGAGAAAAGAGATTGATGGAAACAGAAGAAGGAGACCTTTTTAGACTCAGTTCCTTAGAGCAATTCCACTCTTCATAGTCAGGATTTCAGTAGATCCATTTAACAGCAAACTAGCAATTCAGCAATGGTGACTGTAACTGCAGCTGCTAGAATCAGGAGCAGCAGCCAAACCCAGAACCTCGCAGCGTTCCCTGGAGCGTTTCTCTCTAGGAGCATCTTGAAGCAGAGCGATGAACAGCCAAATTATAGGAAATGATGCCAAGACCAAAGGGCTCAGCCTCCTGGTTTGGCCTCAGGTATATGTACTAGGATGTTTATCAGTTGGCAAAGACCCCACAAGAGGCTGTTCCTCCTGTAGTGGACAAGCACCATGTGTTCTCTCACAAGTCGGCTTCAATCGGACAAACACTGTACACCTTCACACAAGTCTGTTTCACATCCCACACCTGAGGTCAAAACAAAACATGTTTACATCTATGACAAGGATTGTGTTCTACTCCAGACCCTAGGATTCATCTGGCCAAAGGCTCTTGGCCCCTTTAGCAATACCAGGTATGGGTTCTATCTCATGAAATGGATCTTAGATCCATCAGAAAAGTTGGATTGTTCCCATAACCCTCTTCTGTGGGTGGGGCACCCATACTGATTCCCATGGTGGATGTGCTAGTTTGCTAATTTACCCACAATGATAAACTAAGTTCACCCTTTTCCCTTATATTTTCCAGCATGCGTTGTCATTTGTTGTCATGAAAATAGTCATTCTGATTTCAGTGAGATGGCCTTATAAGGATTTCTGATTTACGTTTCCATGGTAGTTTGGCATGTTGATTACTTCTAAAAATATTTATTGGCCATTTGTATTTTTTTTCTTTTTCTTTTTAACTTAAAAAAATTTTAGAACTCTATTCAGTTCTAAAATCTGTTTGCCGAATGAATCATTTGTTTCCTTGGTTATCTGGTTTTGAGTTTTTTGTAAATTCTAGATATTAAGCATCTGTCAGATGTATAGATGGCAAAGATTCTCTCCAAGTCTGTAGGCTGCCTCTTCATTGATCCAGAATTTTCTTTGCAATTTAGAAGCCTTTTAAATTGATGAGACCCTATGTATCAATTTTCAGCCCTGTTTCACCATTAATTGGAGTTCTATTTAGAAATTCTACATGTAGCTGTCTAGTTTTCCCAGTTTCATTTCTGTGCTTTTAGTATTTCTGTAAAAAGTCAGATTACTGTTAATAAGTTTTCCATGCCCCAGTGCATAAGTTCCTTCCCATGTTCATACGAGCAACTTAATAAATCTCAATGGGTCACACACAGAGAAAGACATGAAAGTGAGGAGGAGGACTTGTTGGGAAGAGGGATTTCAGTTCTAGAGAAAGGAGGATCAGAGTGAGTAGCCAGAAATGGAAATAAGTAAAAGTTCATTGCATACATTTATGAAATAGTTAGATGCTGTCTTACTTGTCTTTAATTTTTAGATAATAATATAACTTATCCCTTTCCTCCTTCTAAATATGCTCATATGCTCCTCCTTACTGTCTTTCAAGTTCATTACCTCTTTTTTTCACTAAGTGTTATACATATATATTATTGTTATGCATATATATATATATGTCTAATGCTCCTAAATATTGCCTGTATAATGTTAGTTGTATGTATCTTTTCAGGGCTATTTGGTGTTGAAAAGCCAATTGGTGTTCTCTTTCCTAGGGGAGACAGTTTCCTTGATCTCAGCATCTCTTAGTTGCTTGTAGTTCTTTAAGTGGGATTGAGATCTCATGGGATTTTCCGTGTCCACTTTCCATTTCTATTGATGTTATCCTTGTTCAAGTTATATTTGGCCAGTCATGTCGGTGTGACTTTATAGGTGCAGACTCTGACATCACTAGGAGACACAATCTGACAGCAAACTCCCTGATCTGGGTCTTAACAGTCTGCTTCCTCTTCCACAATGTTCCCTGAGCTTTAAGTGCAAGAATTTTCTGTAGATGTATTCACTGGGATAGGGGCTTCACAGTTCTGCATTTTGATTGACTATAGTTTTCTATAGTGGTATCTATGTTTTGCAAAGAGAGGTTTCCTTGGTAAGGGGTTATCTGTGTGTATAAGGACAAATGTTTAGGTTGTTGTTTACTAAAGTAGTGGTTGTAGATTCTTCTCCAATATTCGTGACTTAAGTAACACTTGGTAGTTAAATTAGCTTCGTTTCCAGTATCAGAGATGGTTTCCTTCTTGTTGAGTGGGTCTTAAGTTCAATTAGAGAACCGTTGGTTACGACCAAGGCAGTCATGCCATTACTGCATCCTTAAAGTTATCATGCAATGTTGGGTAGGACAGTTAGTTGACTCTCTCTTGGAAATTTGCATGGCACCTTCTGGTACCATGAAAACTAATCCTCAAGGAAGTTTCAGGTCACTGAAACTTCTTTAAAGATGTGATTAGAATTCATCAGTGAATTTTTTCCAATCCTTGAGGGTTTTTTTTCCCAGGGTTGGAGGGGGACTATCATAGCTTCAGTTGTCTTAGATATATTTGAATCAATTAATTCTATTTGACTAAGTTTTTGTATGTAATAAGCATCTGAAATTTTATCCACTTCTAGATTTTCTAATTTTTTTAATCATCAAGAAATTCCTTTATTTTTCCATATATATATATCTATCTACTGGGGAAAGTTTCAGTTTAGTAGTATATATTCTCTGTTTCTGTCTCTGTCTGTATGTCTCTCTCTCTCTCTCTCTCTCTCTCTCTCTCTCTCTCTCTCTCTCTCTCTCCCACTCTCCCTTCTTCCTTTCCTCCATTCTTCCCTTGTCTCCATTCTTTTCTGTCTCCCTTCTTTCACTTCCATACTCCTTCCTTCACTTCATCCTTCACTTCCTCTCATTCTCTCTTTCCCTCCCTCCCTCCTTTTTTCTTTCCTCCACAAATTTTAATTCAGACATATTGAAACTTTGAGAAAAGCTGAAAGTTCACATTTTGCCATATATTCTTTCTTTATACCTATACTTTTTGCTAAATACTAAATGTATCTCTTATCAATAAGAGTATTATTTTCAATAACCACAATACCACGACTATACTTAATGTATAAAGTGAGAACATGGCCACTCCAAGGTATGATTGAGGGGACAGATTTTATTGTAGATATGAGAAGGAGTACAGAAGAGACCCTTGGAAGAGTCCAGAACATGGCCAGTAGAGTGGACTTGGCTGTGTGGTAGGGGAGAGCAAGAGAATGAGACAAAGAGAGTGTGAACCAAGGAGATCAAAAGAGGAAGACAAAAAAAGAGGGCCAAGTGAGCACATGGCTGAAATGGCAGGCTTATGTAGGAAGCTGGGGAAAGGGAAGCCCATGAGCTAGAGATGTTTATGGTAAGGGGCAGGATTCCAGCATAGACTCTGTTATAGATATTGCATGCTGAGACAGCCCGGGGGCAGCATGTGCTTTTAGCATGCTAACAGGCACCACAGTTAGCCATTTGTCCTGGATATCTTTTGAACTTGACACTTAACAAATATATAATATATTGATTGATTGCCACTTAATATACAGCTGGTGTTGTATGCTTTCCTATTTAGTACAGTGATTCCAATGGTAGCTATCCCACCTTCTACATTGTCAATTCTAGATTACCCAAAATACTCCTGCTCACATTTAGTTTTCTTGCCTCTTTAGTTTTCTTTAAATCTACCACAGTTTTCCCCAATCATAGTTTGTCTTTCGTGACATTCTCATTTTAAATGTATGTTTTAAGAATACAGTTCAGTTTTCTTATAGAATATCACAAAATATGAATTTGTAGGGTTGTTTTCTTATGGTTAGATTCTATTTAAATGTTTGGCAGGGATTCTACATAGGGGACTGTGTGGCCAAGCTTCAGTATGGAGAAGGTCTGAAGAATGCTAAGAAGTGAGCATGGTAACTCTTTTGGTAAAGAATTTAGTGGATTGAATCAGAGTAATAGCAGTAAGAACCTGAGGCCCAATCAGAGAAAGATTTTAGAAGCTGGCCTCTGACCAGCTCTGGTTGTGGTAGATGATACACAGGGAGGAGCCTGTACTAACTCCATGATTACTAAGAAATGGCTGAATTCAGAGACTTAGAAGAAAAATATACTTATTGTGTTGGCTTCTAAGATTATGTTTTACATATATAGTTTTACATTCACATGAGACATTTAGATAAAGCTAGTTGATATGGTAGATGTGGATTTTGGACCAGCTCTAGGCTCTCTATATTTTTCTGTGGATATAAAATATTAGCTAAAGGTAGAGAAGGTAAAGTCTTCGAGATGGATAAGGCTGGACAGATACTGTGTTCAATGAAAAGAGATGGGTGCAAAAGCCTCTTAGTTAAGACCCGTGTTCTTTCCTTGTAGTTGCTTGTTAATTTCCCAGAATTTTAAATTCTGAAGTTGTTCCATTAACTTGTTCCTTAGACATCAACTAAACCACATATTGTGTTTGCCCTGACTAGACCATAGCACCGGTGGCACTGACCTCCCAGTCACATTTTCAGTGATCCATGTTTCAGCCAGGTAAATATGAGGTGGATCCAAGGGTAAGAAGCATACCTTGATTAAGATGGGACTGTCAACCTACCCACACTGTTATTTGGGTCAGCCCCAGAATGTGTGGAAGCATGTTATGCAAATCAACCAAACCAAATAAAGATGATCATAAATCACACACATGTATGACTCCACAGTCTGGATAGCAATTCTGCAATGGAACAGCTCCAGACTGGCTCAGCAGAAGACAGTGAAAGGAAGAATGTTCTCACAACTCTGTGGAATAATTTGACTTTAACAAATATTGGTGCTGTGTTTCTGCTGATAGCAATCAGCACATGGAGAAAGGAGTTGAGATTCAGTTGTTCTCCCTACTCCTCAAAAGATTCTTTGTACTTTCTCCACAGGTGGAAGCTTGAGCCACCATTGGTGCTAGAGAGTCGTGACACTTGAGAATTCCTTTATCCCCAACCCTCCAATTTCTAATATGTTTAGAATCATGTTCGATGAACATCTACAACGAAGCAATGTAAGAAAGGGGAAAGGCCCAAATACTTCTTGTAGGGAAAGGCAAGACTGAGCCCAGTGGAAAAGGCAAGTGTTTGGCTGCCAATATCTATTACTTAACAACTGACATTTTCCAGATCTCACTTCAGGGAAGGCAACACCTGATTTCACTTAAAGTTGCAGCATCTGCAATGATGCTTTTCTCTGGCCAGGCTAAAGCCCCACCCACCGGCACCATGATGAGCAAAAGAAAAGAAGATGCAATTAGCTGTGAATGGGGGTTGGGGTGAGTTGAGAACCCAAGAGTCATCACCAGAATTCTGATCTGATTGTACAGATGGCTTCCTTAGAAGTTTCTCCCACATGTGCAACACCAGCAAACACATACAAGTGCCAAGAGGCAAAAACAAGACTGGCAGGATGATTTTTACATTCTGTGACTGGTTTTGGTGGTAGTGATTGTTCTAAGAGTTGTGCCTCTGCAGCCCCTGCTTTCCCCAATCACAATCACGGATGGACATGTGGAGCAGATAAAAACATTTCTCTCAAACGTTAGGCTTGCCAAAGAGAACTAGTAAAAGATGATCAGAGCACTAATGTTGAATTATGTGGTCTCTCATTTACAGCTCTTGGGCTCTGATCCAAAATGTCCAATGATGATGCCCACAGAAAGAAAGAACACACAACTGAACACTGTTCAGAATTTCAGTTTTCAAACAATAATTCTCATACTCAGCACTACTAATAACAGTTTCTCTCTAGAGTTTAAATATGAATGATTGTGGCCATGTTCAAGGCATGAACTTATAGTGATTCTTATCATACTTATAGTGATTCTTATTAGTCAACAAATGATAGACATCTAATTTTAATTAAGCATGATGCTGGAGCTCTAATTGTTATATACTTCTATATTTGTTTCATTCTAAAATAAGGATCATGATTATACTTCACTTCTCCCGATGCCACTGTCCATTCAGACCGTGTTTAAGTATCCCTTCCACTGTCTGAGTAATCTGCTTTCCCCAACTTAATAACCTGAGTAGATGGCCACAGACTTTTCTGGGGGTGAATTGTGATAATATATTATCCTACAATTTTCTCCTAAAGATCTGACCATTCTTCACTTAAAGGACTCACTATGTGAAAACACGCTCCACACCAGGAACTAGGCAGTAATGAGAGCGTGTTTTTTTTTTGTTTTTTTTTTGTTTTTTTTTTTTTAGGGCAGCTGTCTTCCTGACCCCACTGACATATTTTTTTTTGTTTTACTTTTGTATTTTTTGCGGGGGGGGGTAGCCATTAAGTAACACCCATATTTCTGTTTGTATATTTGCTTCTCGGTATGTCATGGTTTGCTGTTTTTACTAGTCTCTGATTGCAAGCTCAGCTGGTATCCCTTTAACCTTGCTAAGAACTTGGCCATTAGAAAGTAAGCATCATCACATGGGTCTGTTGCCTTGCCTACCCCCTTCCCAAATCATCTTCATGGTTTTGACAAGACTAAACTTTGCCTGTACATAAAAGTCATCATTAGTGTTCTTAGTGATTTGTTGCTCCTCTCACCAGCCTTGGTGAATAGGTCAAATAAGTTTTGAATATGGAATGTGCCCTCACTGGCTTATGCATTAAATACTTCATCTTGAGCTTGTGGGACTGGTTAAGGAGAGTGTGAAAACTTGAGAAGGTGAGAGCTGCCTAGAGAGAGTAAGTCTCAAGAAGTGTGACTTGGATGGTCTTGGTCCCTTCTCTTTTTTTCCACTATGAGGTAAACAGTTTCCTTCTTTCACATGCTTCTTCTACCATTACATGATGCCTTGCATTAATTGAGTCTAGAACTGTGGATTGAAGTCTCTCTAATCATGACTCAAAATAAAAATTTTTTAAATCCTCCATTTAAGATGTTCATGCAAAGCATTCGGTTACAGTTGTCCACATGTAACTACTACAATGTATTTCAGTTTCCCCTGTCACACAACCCTCAGACAGTCTTCCAGCCTTATTATAGCCATTCTATCAGGGCCACTTTTCTAAGCCCCTCACACCTCCCTCTAATCTGTTAGTGCAACTGGGAACACTTCTATTTTGCTCACAGTGGTCATAACTCTTCCTGGACTTCTAAACATGACAGTAGCAATAATTTTGCCCCATCTCCAGTGATCCTTGCCAGGATAGTAAATCTCATGTCCCAAAAAGTAATCCAGAATCCAGAAGGATGTCCTGGGATCCTCCTGGTAATTCCCACAATTCTTTGGCTGCATACTATTTTTATTTATTTAATTGGGCTAAATAAATTTATTGAACTCTAATTCTAATGGAGTTATTTGGCCATTGGCCAGGACACTAGTTGGGACAACTACTTGGGGTTATCAATGCTTTTGAATGGGAGGAGCATCTTGGGCATTTTTTAACAGTGTGGGTGGTACCTCTTACCAGGGATGGCTGAGCTGCTTTGAAAACATTTGGTTTTCAATGTGGCATTTACTTCAAATGCTCATCCAACCAGAGGCTCTAACCCATATTTTAGAGTTTTGGGTTGTTCTAACAAGCTCTTGGCAGCTTAACAGAGAAGACTTGATTCAGCATTCAAACACACCTGAAGACCTGTAGCTATCAAGATCTCTATGTTTTTGTTTAGCTGTATTTATTCTCTTATCACATGTGCTTAGTTACTTATTTACTGCAGCACAGCTTACTGCTTTTCTTCAGGATCTCAATTCAGTTTTGTATAACTTAAATCCTTGTTCTCTATGCAGACATTTCTTCTAATATATTTTAAAAACCCGAATTATTGAAACTATATCCCTCTACCCAGATGGGTGTTTTCTCAAATCACCACCACTGACATCTTTAGCTAATAAACTGAATTATCAATGCATGTTGCCTATCCCATTCAAGATGGCCTTCCGTTTCTCTCCTAGCTGGTATGCTAGCCAGTTGGAAACTCTGATCTCACTACCTGCTTTCTCAGACCATTTTCACTCTCTTTTGCAATGGTTTAGTTTTCCTAAGCAGGAGGCACCAGGATAGAATTATATGTGCCAGAGCTTGATTGGTGGCAATGGAGAACGGATGGTGAAGAAAGGCATCAGACCAGCTTAATGCCTGTGTGTAGAGAGAGAAATGGAGGATCAGGAGGAGAGACTATAGCGTATTCCCAAGAAAGGTACTGCCAGAACCCTAAGGTGTCTTCAAGCCAAAATTCTCTGTAGAAATAGTCTTGCAACGTATTGGGATGAAATTACCTCAGCACCACTAGTGTTAATGCTCAGCTACTGAGTAAAGATCAGCTCCTGGAATGTGTGAGCTCAGTATGAACAGAGTAATAAGGGAAGATGAACAGCATTAGGAATGGTCAGTCAGTCATGCTGTCTGTAGATTTGAATGGTACATTATCAGGGCTACATATGTGTACACACATATACACAGGATCACAGTTATACCTAGAGGTCAGATTCCACCATGCTATTACTATTATATTTTTAAAGTTTTGAAATTATAATTAAAATATAACTACATCCCTTCATTCTCTTCAATCCTAACTGTGCTTGGTGCCCCCTACTCCCTCTCAAATTGATGGTCAATTTTTGAAAATTACTGCTACACATGTATTTATACATGTGTATAAATTTATAAATACAATCTGCTGAGCCCATTTAGTGTTGCTCATGTGTATATGATATCAGGGCCGATCACATGGAATTGGATAGCCAAGTAGGAGTCTCTTCCCCGAGAGAGACTAGTTCTCCATTTCTCAGCAATCCTTGGTTGCCTAAAGTTCTTTTTCTAGGGCTAGTGCTCCATGAGGCTTCCCCCCTCCATTATAGCATGTCTATTTGTGTTGTCATCATTCAGGCCCTATTTAGGCAATCATAATGTTAAAGTAACGTGGGTTTTGCTCCCGTGTCACTTCTAGGAGACACAATCTCACAGCAGACTCCCTTGTCCTCCTCTGCCCCTTTTCCCACATTGTTCCCAGAGTTTTAGGTGTAGAATTTCTTTTGTAGATGTGTATACAATGTAGTGTCCACTACCCATAGTTTCCTTTGCTATAATTTGTGAATATGAGCCCATCTGTGACATAGCAGTGACCTACTGTGTCCAAGGAAACACATGATTAGAGACAATCTAATGGCTCTGGCACCTATGCACACAACAGTGGATGTGTGATGTCCACTATGTGGCTACTCCAACCACGAGAAAGTGGCACTTGTCAAGTAACGGATTTTTGTTAGTGATTACTAAGGTTAACTCTGTTGGTGGAAAGAGCCTCCATCATTAGCAGACCAGGTGGTAAAATAGGTTCACACAGTACATGAGGCAGAGTAGCTTGGAGAAGCAGAGTGCCCTATGCTATGGTGTTTATAGCCAGTCTCAAAAGCAGTGTTTCTAGATGATATGTAGATGCATATGTGGCAGGGATGTGGTACAAGCTCTGTGTCATGACAGAATCAAGCCCCCACTTATAACACTATTTATTTTGTTAAAGTCTTCTCAGCTTTGGTCCTGAAAGGAAGGATTTCCTCAGGTTGGCTCCTATGAGCATTTGATGTACCTCCATCAAGCTTAATCACTTCTTTAAATTTTATCACCACACAATCTCCTAGGTACATCTTACATATTCTCTAGCCTTGCCCTGGAATCCATTTCTACAAGAAACTCAAGCATGTTTTGTTAAAAAATGGTAATTATAAACCAAGATTTTGGTGTTAGGAATGTTTGTTTATGCTAGAAATCCATTGTTTCTAAAATTATTCTTACCTTTGTGTACATACCATAAATTATGTGTATATATTAAGAAATTATATATGGAGAGATGCCTAGACATATTTGTGTATGCATTTATATAAATATATACACACATATGTGTGTGTGTTGAATATTTACATTTTAATAGATGTTACAAAATATTTTCTAGAATTGCTATTCACATTTTTAGAAACATGTTTTAGGAGGACATTTCTTAAGAATAATATTAGCCTCTTCACTAATGTCAGGGTCTCTGTTATTTCCTCCTGCCTTCATTTAGATGGGTTCCGAATGGGATCCAAGACCTTCTCTACCAACTTACACTCCGTTTCCCTTTAATCTAGTTAAAATGATTAATGCAACAATTACTCTCCAGTCCTGAGTCTTCTGATAGTACTATAATATTTTATTCACAGACATTTTCAGAATCTCATTCTCCTCCAACAGCTTTAGTTAAACTGTAGGCATTTATGCTGATTTCTTTATATCCTAGTTAGGATTTCATTGCCCTGTCTAACCTGGAGATGTTAAGCTCTCAGTTTGGAGTTATCATCACTCTTTCAAAATGGCTATGGCCTCCTCTTAGGCAGTTTTCACACTTCTCTCTCTTAATTGCTACAATTAAATGCCCACTGTTGGTTTTGAACTGATGCACATCTCTAAATTCCAAAAGGCAGAGTCTGTTCAGAGTGTACCTCACTGAGTTTTCTTTGACAGTTTCCCCATTTTCTTGCTTATTTTTTTCTTTTTAAAGTTTCTACCAGATGACTGCCTAGGACTCAGCAGTATCATTCACTCTGAATTGAAACTTAAAACAATGAGTCTATTTTTTTAAAGCATTTAACAGTGTGCAGCAAGAGACATGACCTGAAGGAAGTGACCAGTGAGCCATGATGACTGAGGTTGGATAGCTGGATACAAACAATAAATGACATTGAATGGTTCAAAATAACACCTGTTAGTCAGGCATTTAGTAAGGTTTTTTATGTACCAGATACTGAATTGATGCTTCAGTCTGCCTTGAGAGAGAAAGACAGAACTGAACAATAAGCCTGATTAGCTAATTGCTATAATAGGGAAAGATAAAGAGCCAAGACAGAACAGAGATGCAATGTCTCTACTTGGCAAGTCAGAAGTTCCCACACAGAAAACCATTGATCTTTCTATGAAGAGAAAAGAAATGAGGAGAAAGGACATACCAGACAGTCAACAAGCCTGTAATAATATGGAGACATGAGAAAACACAGCTTATCTAAGAATGGTGGGGAGTTCTGACATAGTATACAGATTTCATTAGACTCCAGTATCTGAAAACTCTTTAGGCCAAATCCTACCCCTTATAGTCCCTTCCTTCCTTTGTCCCTTCATTCCTTCCTTCCTTTGTTCCTTCCTTCCTTCCTTCCCTCTCCTTCCTCTCCCTCTCTCTTTCTTTCTCTTTCTTTTGTGGGTGGTTATGGAACACCATGCAATAAAGTCAGGGAGCCATAAAAATGACTGAGACAACAGGATGTGGATCTAGGAAGATCCTCAACGTATGACACAGAAGCAGCAAGTCATCAAACAATATCATCCTGTCTATCTCCAGTGAGGTAGACAATCAAACATCAGTTCCTTACAGTCTCTTTCAACTTATATCAGTGATGTGGGGTGTGTGTGAGTGTGTGTGTGTGTGTGTGTGTGTGTGTGTGTGTGTATACATGTGTGTGTGTTCTGTTGTGTTTATGTGTGTCAGTGTTTATGTTTCTGTGTCTGTTTCTCTGTGTGTGTGTGTGTGTGTGTGTGTGTGTGAGTGTGTGTGAATGTCTGTCTCTGTGTGTCTGTGTGCAGGCACTAGAGGTCTAAATGGTGTATCTTACTAAACTGCTGTCCACCTTATATTTTGAGACAGATCTTTCATTGAAGCTAGAACTCATTGATTCAGCTAACTGGCTGGCTAATAAGCCTGAGGAATTTTACCGTCCCTGTGTCCTTAGTGCTGGGATTACACATACACATAGCCTTGCCCAGAGTTTTGAGTGGGTGCTGGTGTTTCAAGCCCTCAGGCTTGCATGGCAAGCACTTTACTGACTAGGGCTTTCCTCAGTCCAGCACTAGTGTTTTTAAGATGCAAGTTGGATTGTGTTCAAGAGTCTAGTGTTTCCTGAGCCATTCAGGATGAAAACCAGTTTTCAATAGCAAGTAGGGCCCTTTGTTACCTGGTCCTGATGGTAAGCTCAACTCACTATTCTCTCACTCATTCTGGGACAGCCATACCGGCCCCTCTCCTTCCCACATCTGTCATCTCATGTCATGTCCTTTCTTTTGCCCTTCCTGACGCTTTTGCATTGGAGTCCCTCTATGTATACCACTTGAGTTAATTCCCTGGCCTCTGTCACATCTCCACTTCGATGTTGCCTTCTCAGCCATGCCAATTCAAAGCAGCATACCAACTCGGGCCGCTTCTAGTTTTCTTCCACTCTGTTACTTCTCCTACCCGCCACATTAAATACAAGTTCAAGAGCGCAAGGGCCTGTCTTGCTCATAGCTAGGAAGAAAGTGAGAGGAGGGCAGTTTCCTAGAACACAGTGTAGTGCATGCTGAACAAATGCCTCTAAATGAGTAATGTGTCCTATTCTATTTTGTTGCTTATTGACTTGTTCTTTGGTTTGCTCCTTAAGTGTAGAATCTCACTCAGAGAAATCATCAATCATTTGCATCTCACTTTGTATTTATTGATATGTATCTATCCATCCATCCCCAACGCAAAGATTGCAGAAGTAGTGTTTTGACAAAAAAAAAAAGGGTTTACATCTTGAATTTAAGGAAATCAACATCTCGTGCTTCTCTGTTTCATTTTTCTGATAGTCCTTTCATTACCATAGACTTTCTACAAGTAAGTTGAGTCTGTTCTTTGCTCCCTATTTCTTTTTTTTTATTATTAATTTATTCTTGTTACATCTCAATGTTTATCCCATCCCTTGTATCCTCCCATTCCTCCCTCCCCCCCATTTTCCCATTATTCCCCTCCCCTATGACTGTTCCTGAGGGGGATTACCTCCCCCTGTATATTCTCATTGGGTATCAAGTCTCTTCTTGGCTACCTGCTGTCCTTCCTCTGAGTGCCACCAGGTCTCCCCCTCCAGGGGACATGGTCAAATGTGAGGCACCAGAGTACGTGAGAAAGTCATATCACACTCTCCACTCAACTGTGGAGAATATTCTGACCATTGGCTAGATCTGGGAAGGGGTTTAAAGTTTACCTCCTGTATTGTCCTTGGCTGGTGCCTTAGTTTGAGCGGGACCCCTGGGCCCAAATCTGCCTATCATATTGTTCTACTTGTAGATTTCTAGGACCCTCTGTATCCTTTTATTTTGCTATCTCCCATGCGTCTCTCATTTAGAGTCCCAATAGGATGCCTTTCCCTCTGTCCCAGTTTCCTGGTAAGTGAAGGCTTTCGTGGGACATGCGCCTTGGGCTAGTATGCAGATATAAGTGAGTATATACCATTTGATTCTTTCTGCTTCTGGGTTAACTCACTCATTATGATCATTTCTAGCTCAATCTTATCTCTTTTGAGTTTTGCACCTTCAAGAATCCCTGTCCGATGAACTCAGTGACTCCCCACCACCTCCACCTTTTGCTGCTCTGTTTATTGTAGTTGTTATTAACCATTAGTTAATACATGGTACAACATTGCTTTGCACCTCTCTTTGTGGTGGTTTAAAGACTGAAACTTCCATTTTTTTGTTTGTTTGGTTTTTGTTGTTGTCTGTTTTGCTTTTGATCTTTCTCTCCTTCCAGGTCTGCCACTCTCTTTCTTTTGAAACTTGTATGTATTGTATGTAGACAAGTTTTTACAAAGTTGCCTTCAGCCGTCTTTCAATCATGTTCTTCAGAAGTCCCAAGAACTTTCAGAGCACTAACTCTCAGCATAGCATGGAGATCCCCAAGCTGCTCAAGCTTACATCGCTCTAACTCCACGGCCTTTTCACTGGCTATAAAGTGGTGCTCATTAGAATTTTATTCTTGTGAAATGCAGGGCACATCGAGGTACTAGTACACTCTGGTGTACAGAGTAGAAAGTCAGCTTTAAGTATCTGCTTATTTGGATGGATCCCAAGGAGAAAATATTCCAAAGAAGGTTATATTTTTAAAGAATCTACTAAATTCTCTGCACTCAAATGCATGTATCTCTCTAATGCACTTCAGAGTGCATTTCTTAAATTAGCGATAATTATGTACATATGTCTCTCTTTGGTCTCTTCATTTTTATATGTTCATTTCATTACATACATTTTATATAACAAAATATTTGGGTTGTAAGAATTCTTCAAGATGACCATAAGGCATAAGTTAATGCGTGTTAGATAGTTATCTTATTTGAAAGCTACAGTGAGATACAATGCTAGACTTGAAGGACTTCATTGAAGAAGCCAGAATTAAAATTGTCCTGAATAACATTTTTTAAACTTTTAACATCCCATCCTACTTCTCGACTTTTATCTCTTTTTTTTTTGTTTGTTTTTTTCTTTTATCTCATTTATAAATTTTAAACTATTATTTCACAGTTCTTTATCTTGAATTGATCTTTTTGTAGATTTTTTTCCTTGCTTTGAACCATCAACTTATGAAATCACAGAGTAAGTACTTTTTGTGTTTGTTATATATGTACGTCATAGGCATGGGTCACTATTATGTAGACATAGTAAGTGCCAGAAAAAAGGCTAAGTAAAGCTAATCAATGTAGTTAAAATGGCTATCAGTCATTTATATTAAATTTCAATGCATTCTATTATGATTTTATTAATGGACATTTTAGTTTTACAAATAAAACTAAAACTTATAAGCATCTGTCATTGTGTGGCTGACAAATTGTAAGTGTAATCTATTTGGATGAATGAATATTTTACATGAATATAATTAACCTTCTGAGTACATATTTTAAAGGGCTTCATAATGGACCTCTTCTGATTCTTTCTTTTTTTTTTTTTTTTTTTTTTTTTTTTTTTTTTTTTTTTAATACAAATGCTTTATTTCACAGTTGCAGGTCATTCCATGGTTAAGTGGTGGATATCTAGGACCCAGCAACAGGGTCAGCGCAACCTCCGAGCCTCTCTTTCTGACTCCAATAGGGTGAGCACATCACCCTCTCGAATGAGGCCTTTGACGTTTCGGATGATAGAGCAGCTGGTGTCATCCATAAATTCCACACGCACCTGCGTGCACTGTCCCTGCGAACCGGTCCTGCCCAGCACTTTGGTTACCCTAGCCAGCTTTATGGGCTGCACGCGGCTCGTGTCCATGATGGCGGCGATCTGGCGGAAAGCCATCTTCTGATTCTTTAATATTAAAACTACCAAAGGGACCTTTAATGTGTCAGGGAACTTTGAAATTAAATTATTTTATCTAAAACAAAGCAAGAAAGATAGTAGAATTGCTCATGTTGTAGGTGCAATCTGATAATTATTGCCAAGGGTCTTTTAAATGATGATGGTTTTCCTTTAAAATATTTTTAATCTGGCTAGTTTATTATCCTATTCTTTTATAGAGTTTCATCACAATGGATACTTTTTAAAAGATCTCAAGTTAAAACCAAAACAATCTTGAGTCTTTCTTTTTAAAAAATTCCTGTCAGTCTTTTTTATATTTGCCCCGAGAGGGAATGAAAGTCTCATCACAAGTTTCCAGTGAATGAACTCTATCGGGGTGTGGCTAAGTGCAAGGGCAGATTTCTTGTTCTTTAAAACTAAATCAAAATTTTTGGATGAATCTTCTTTCTTTCTTCTTCTTCTTCTTTTGCATCTTTTTAAAATTTTTTATTCAAATACAATCATATCACTCCCCCTCCATCTCCTTCGTCCAGTCCTACCCCCTCCCCACCCTGTGTCACTCCCACACTCTTCCACATTCAAGGCTTCTTTTTAAAAATTCTACTTGATACATACGTGTGTGTGTGTGTGTGTGTGTGTGTAGAAAATATATAAATGCATCCCACTGGGTTCATTTATTATTGCTTGTGTATGTATTTTTTAGGGCTCAATATGTAATTGGATAGCCATTGAGGGGCTCATTCATAGGGAACACAATTTCTCTTTCTTCTCAGCAGTCATCTCAGAGCCTGTAGTTATTCATGTAGGGTGGGGTCCCATGAACATTTGCCCATCCACAGTGGCATGTCAGCTGTTGTTGGCATCATTCGGCTCTTGTTTAAGCAGCCGCATTATCAAGATGTTATGGGTAACTTTCCTATCATGTCTAGAAAATACAATCTTATACACACTTTCTGGTTTTGAAAGCTGACCAAGGCTTACAGGAGTGAAAGAAACTGATGACAGTAATAAAGGGAAGATGATTGGCAAAGTGGAAAGAATCTAGAAATAACTGGGCATTGTACTAATTAATGGAAATGAGAGCCAATCAAGAGTGGCTATAATAAAAATGAAAGGAAGAATGGGGTGGATATGAGATTATTTGGTATCAAGTCAATGTTTTTTTGTGGTTTAAGCTGATATAAACATATGACATATATCCAAAATGGTTATAAAATGTCCATTCTCAAAAATACTCCGTGTGGACCAGAGGTGAAATGATTGTAATTCTTGGCCTGCTGAGTTTCTAAACTGACCAACTAGTTTTTTGTGGCCTTATACCTTGACATGTATACTGTCAGTATTAGAACTAGATAATTTGGGAAATCCTCCTCTTTTAAACATCTGCAATTCTACCTGTTGGTTAACAAATACAATGTACTGTGAGACAGGCTTGGTTTCTGCTGTGTGCAGGCTCTGTCTGAAATTCTAAGTTGCTGTTTCCCCCAAATCACCTCAAAACGCATCAGAAGGTAATGGTGTCCTTTACGAGCTTGTCTAAGCAGTTCCTTGCTAGCAGGAAAGGCTTCTGTAGTGGCTAATATTTTCCTTTTGTTGAGATTTGAAAGTATAAGCCTTTCTCTGCTTCTTCCCAGCCAGGTCTCTAGACAAACTTTATAACTTTGCTGATTGCTCTGGACTCCACCTGATATTTGCTCTAAATGCACTGCGTCGTAACCCCAATAACTCCTGGAACAGTTCTAGTGCCCTGAGCCTGTTGAAGTACAGTGCCAGCAAAAAGTACAACATTTCTTGGGAACTGGGTAATGGTAAGTAAGGATGTCATTTCCTATGAATTGATAAAATAAAGGAAAAAATAAGTTGACTTGGATATAATCTTAGTTAGAGACTCACTTTAGGGCACTGCTCCAGAAAACAATTGAGATGCTTGGCCACTGAGCTGACTGTTGTCTTAGTTAGGGTTTTTTCTTACTGTGATGAAACACCATGTCCAAAAGCAACTTGTGGAGAGGAGACTTATTTGGCTTACATATCCCAAGTCACAGTCCACTGAGGGAAGCCAAGGCAGGAATTCAAAACCGAGCAGAAACTGGAGGCAGGAGCTAATACAGAGGCCATGGAGGGTTGTTGCTTGCTGTCTTGAGCCTCATGGTTTGCACAGCTTTGCTTTATTATAGAACTCAGGTACCACCAGCTCAAGGATAGCCTCACCCACAATGGGCGTGTCCTTCCCCATCAATGACTAATAAAATTCCCTCCAGGTCTGCCTACAGCATGATCTTTTCAAGGCATTTTTCTCAGGTGAGTTTCCCTGTTCTCAGATATTTCTAGCTTGTGTCAAGTAAAACTAGCTAGCACAACTGTCAACATGGTATAAGACCAAAGTAGTTAAGGGCAGTAGATTCAGTTAATTCACACCACATAGTTCTCTCTGGATACCTCCCTGCAGATGTGGGTGGAAATCACACACAGAAAGAAAGAAGAAAGAAGAAAGAAAAAAAAGAAAGAAAAGGAAAGAAAGAAAAAGAAAGAAAAGAAAGAAAGAAAGAAAAGAAAAAAAAGAAAGAAAGAAAGAAAAGAAAAGAAACAAGAAAGAAAGAAAAAGAAAGAAGAAAGAAAGAAAGGAAAGAAAGAAGAAAGAAGAAAGAAAAGAAAGAAAGAAAGAAAGAAAGAAAGAAAGAAGAAGAAAGAGCCAGGCACAGTGTGCTGATGGTGACTAACAAGTTCATGTTAAACCACATAAAACCTGAGCTTTCTTGTGCAATGCATAGTTGAGGGAACATTGGTCCTGAAAGATGATCCTTATAAATAGCTCATTGGATCCTTGCCAGACAAATTCTTGGAGCACTACATGCATTGCACAGGTGCACTTGCTCATATTTATTGCATACTGGAATTTGAAGTTTTCTTAACAAGGCAAAGGAGAAGGAACAAATAAGAAAAAACTCTATATATTTTAGCAGCATCCACCAATGGAACCCAACTTTCATCTTCTTTCTTCTTCTAGTCTCTCTTCATTCCTGGAATAGAGGAAATTTTAAAAGAATTGGGGTAAAAAGTAATAGAGAATTTACTAAACCAGAGAGAAATGGTTGTCTTTGATCTGGCTTTCCTTTCTTTTTAGTATATTGTACTATAGAACTAAAATTAAAAAAAGAAAAAACTCAACTAGTTACAGATAAGATAAAAATAAAAATAAAATCTTACTCATGAGTCATTGATGGGAATGTGGGAATGCTTTTTCAGAGTTTTGAGAACTTGGAAGGTGAGGGTTGGTTCAGCTAAAATAATTTTTCACTTAATATAATTGGAGAAGTTTAGTAGCAAGACCAAGTGAGAAGAATAAACATATTTCTATACAGTTATTGATTAAGAACTGCCCTTCCCATCTGTTCTTTCCTTCAAAATGCCCTATATAATTCATAACCAGAGCAAAGTACATTCAAAGAGTGTTATTACTTGACCACCAAGCATGTGATTCTCATCATCATCTTTTGAAATGCCTCTTCAGGGCTTACCGAAAGTAAAAGGCCATTTGAAGGGAAGTAAGAGGCACTGTTGTTATGTGCAAACAGGGGTGTAGGTGGGGCTAGAAAAGTAAAGAACCAAATTTATGACTTATGGATTTAACAAAGCAAAAGAAAGTACAAGTCAGCTTGTCAGTACTTAGTAGGTCAGTTTGACTCTCTGTCCTGGACAGTTTCAGCATAGCCTTTTCTTTCTCCTTCCTTTTTCTCTTTTATGTGTTTCTTTTTAATTCTCAGACATTTCAAGTACATTCTCACTTACAAACAAGCCCTTCCCAAGCAGGGAAGGGTAATTTTAAGGTAAAGTTGGGAGAACGCTAACTGTGCTAATGCACATCAGGTATGCCCTCTTTTATGTTATTCTTTGAAAACTTTCACAAAACTTTTAAAAAATATTTTGATTGTTTGATAGTTTTACTCACATTTCCCTGACCTACCCATCTCAGTTTATCTTTGGGTTTCCAGAAACTGTAATTTGTTTTGCAGTTACTGGGTACATCTTATATGGTCATATCTTACAAAATACCAATACATTTTGTTCACAATTCTCTGTGGTTTGTGTGTCCTTTCCTGCTCAGGGTTGTTGGCGTGGTCACCACTCATGCCTGGATTTGTTTCTCCAGTTTTCTTTCCATTTTCTTTGTATAACCTTATCTTTTGGATAGAATGAGTGACAAGAAATCTGGCCAATCCTTATCACCCATCCTTTCATTCTTTTCCTCTTACCAAGCACATTATCTCAAGAACAAATCTAGTGCTTGAAAACCAAAGTAGGCATTTGTTCAGTTGTTTCTTCTAGAGTGGCTGGATTCGAGGTGACTAAGTCTGCTTTTTAGTTTTTCCTTTGAAATTAAAGAATAATGAGGCTGTACCCACCCAGGCAAGGCTGTACCCACCCAGGCAAGGCTGTACCCACCCAGGCAAGGCTGTACCCACCAAGGCAAGGCTGTACCCACCGAGGCAAGGCTGTACCCACTGAGGCAAGGCTGCACCCACCAAGGCAAGGCTGTACCCACGAGGCAAGGCTGTGCCCACTGAGGCAAGGCTGTACCCACCGAGGCAAGGCTGTGCCCACCGAGGCAAGGCTGTACCCACTGAGGCAAGGCGTGCCTAATATCAAGAGGCAGCAATGTGACATGTTCAAAGGTCTAAGAAAGGAGACTTTCCTGACAAGATTTTCAAGATTATTTTGTGGCTATAAAGTGTGACACCCATGAATTGTAAACTTTGTAATTGATTAATAGTAGGTGATAATTATAATGTATTATATTTGTATTACTCACTGGTGAACTGAAATAAAGAATAATAGAGAATTGTACCACTGGGATACAAACTGGGGAAATATATAAGAATTGCAATTCAAGTCTGTTCTACAGAAGTGGTGTTCTTTAGAAAATTGTATTTAACAAAAAAATTAGCATAAGATAATATGCTACTTTACACTGAATGGCCACTTTGGAAATCTATCTGGCGCTTTCTTAGAAAAATAGGAATAGGGCTTCCTCAAGACCCAGCTATTCCACTCCTTGGAATATACCCAGAAGATGTTTCAGCACACAACAGGAACATATGCTCAACCATGTTCATAGCAGCCTTATTCATAATAGCCAGAACATGGAAACAGCCTAAGTGTCCCTCAGTAGAAGAATGGATAAAGAAACTGTGGTACATTTACACTGGAATACTACTCAGCTATTAAAAACAAGGAATTCCCGAAATTTGTGGACAAATGTATGAACTAGAAATGATCATAATGAGTGAGTTAACTCAGAAGCAGAAAGAGTCAAATGGTATATACTCACTTATATCTAGACACTAGCCCAAGGGGCACATCCCATGAAAGTCTTCACCTACCAGGAAAGTGGGTGAGAGGGGAAGACATCCTATTGGGACTTTAGGTGAGAGAAGCAGGGAAGAATGGGGAAATAGAAGGATCCAGAGGGTCCTAGAATCCTACAAGAAGAACATTATGACAGGCAAATCTGGGCCCAGGGGTCCTGCTCAAACTATGGCACCAGCCAAGGAAAATGCATGCAGTAAACTTCGAACTCCTACCCCGATCTAGCCAATGGATAGGACATTCTCCACAATTGAGTGGAGATGGGGACTGACTTTCACACGAACTCTGGTGCTCCACATTTGACTATGTCCCCTGGATGGGGAGGCCTGGTGGCACTCAGGGAAGGCTAGCAGACCACCAAGAAGAGACTTGATACCCTATGAGCATATACAGGGGGAGGAGCTCCCCCTCAGTCACAGACACAGGGGAGGCAAGTAGGGAGAAAATGGAAGGGAGGGAGGAATGGGAGGATACAAGGGATGGGATAACAATTGAGATGTAATATGAATAAATTAATAAAATATTTTTAAAAAATAATAAGTTGAATGACCACTATATTACATATTTGTTACAAATGTATTATAGAAATGCTTATTTCCATAAACTAGTAAAATCTACTAGGCAATTATTAAATCAGTGTCATGTATTTGTACCCACACTGGGCCCATATAGGGTCACCTATTCTCTTCTGATTTTAGCTATCTAATTCAGTTCCTTGGTGTCTATTGTGTCACTTGATATAACAAATTTTTTGCCTTTAGGAAACTTATCCTTTTAAAGATAATAATTATTTTATCTTAGCTATCCAGGGTCATTCATTTATTTGCTAAACATTTACTTGACTTTTACCCAAGAATAACTGTAACAAATAAATAATATTTATACATCTTATTATGTATATCCACATATATGATAGCCTTCCAACGTCCAGACACAAGCTGAACCACAATTTTAAACGTATTACCAGTTATTAATGAGTATAAATCATAGTTTGGACAAGTGTTTCAAGGGATAAAATTTTGATGTCAAGCAAAAACTGTAGGGGAAGTAGAAGGAGGAGGGAAAATAAAAAACTATAGTTTCTACATGTGCTTGCTTTTCTCCTTTCCCCCTTCCAATCTGCATCTCACTGCAACCTTCTCCTTGTCACTTCCTGCCCTACAGATTCCTGCACACATCAACATGATACTTACTTAGTGTATGATTTGAGCATGTACTGTGCAGAATATTATGCAAGTATGAGATAAAAATAAAGTTTCCTTGGGCTCCATGATGGTTAATCTTGACTGCATGCAAAGTGCCTAGATTAGAAAACACACTTCCAGTTGTGTCTGCACTTCCAGAAATGCAGAAGAGAAGGCCTAAGAAAAAGACAGCCTGCCTGAAGGTCCTCACTCAGTTCTGGAGTAAGGACTGAGAGCGAAATAAAAGAAGGCATCTGCTAGTGGGGCGCTCTCTCTCTCTCTCTCTCTCTCTCTCTCTCTCTCTCTCTCTCTCCTCTCTCTCTCTCTCTCTCTCTCCTTCCTGATGGCTAATACTAGCTGAAATGCTTTGCCAACACACTCTCCTTACCAATTCTTCTTCCTCACCTCAGGACTAAAATAAGGCAGTTGGTCTGCTGTGTGCTGAAACCCTTAGTTAAAATCAACCCGTCCTCCCTTAAAACTTTTCTCTCACGTATTTGTCAGTGATAAAAATTCCAATACACACACACAAACACTCATGCACATATACGCATATACTCATGCACACACATGGATGCACGTGCATGTGTACACACACACACACACACACACACACACACACACACACACACAAAGACTGCCACCAAAAAGGATTGTTAATAGAAAGTACTAGCTGAAAATATGCCTCAGAAGCTTTTGTTAACTGGTTTTGGAGAGGATTGAAGATGTACACTAGGGAAACCCTAGAATGATACACCCAGAGCCTGATGGGAGATTCTGGTGGAAGCACTGAAGACCAGAAAGCCCACATGACTGTGGATAGTAAAGACTATGCTTGTGACACTTCACATAGGAACAAGAAATCCACTGTGAAATGAATCAAAAGTTATTCGTGTTACATTGTGGCAAAGAAATTAACAATTTTTGTCCATTCCCTGACATGTTGTAGAAGCCTTAAATTAAAGGGGATGGACTAATTAATCTGGCAATGGAAATTTTACTTCAGCCAGGCCTAAATTAAGGCTATAGGAAGAGTCTTGACAGGAGCCTTTGTCTGTGTATATAGTTAAAATTTGTGAGAAAAAGGAGAACAGAAAGATTTGAAGAACTTGCAGCTTGGGCACAAGAAGCATGATCAAATTTGGGATTGAGGAGGGTGCGGTGGTTGAAGACATCAGTCTAATTTTTTTCTTTTGGAATGTTTCGGGCTTTTTATTTTTAATTTGTTTACTTTACATCCCACTGTAGTCTCCCCTCCCCGTCTCCCCTTAGCCCCACCCTCCTTCCCTAGTCCTCCAAAAGGGTGAACTCTCCTCCCCTATCATTTGGTCCCAGCCTATCAAGTCTCATCTGGACTGCCTGCATCCTCTTCCGCTGTGGCCTGCCAAGGCCACCTTGCCAGGAGGAAGTGATCAATGAGTGGGCACCAGAGTTCATGTCAGAGGCAGCTCCTACTCCCCATATTATGGGACCCACAAGGAGATTGTGCTGCCTGTCGACTGCATCTGAGCAGGGGGTCTTTTTAATGAGTAATAACATATAATTTGCATAAAGAAAGATACCTTGAGAGGGTCTGGAAAGCTGGCCAGCCCTATCCACTTCAGAGTCAAAGGTAGAAAGGAGTAAATTCACTTGAAATATTTTGCTTGGAGAAGAGAGTTTGGGCTGCCCTGTCAGCACAGAGTCTCCTGAGGAAGTGTTGCCATACATCCAACCTCCGAGTTGCTTAGCAACTACTTGAGCTAATAGCATGTCTTGGTGGTGTCCTTCTGCTGCTTGATTTTTAGGCAAACAAAGCACAAGAGTTACAGGGTGATGAGGGCTTTTGCCCAGATTTCAGATGGAAGTCTGGAGGCAGACAAGGTATAGCAGGGAGAGCAGGCACATTAAATATGTGCTATCAAGTGACACCTTATACAATGAGGTCAAATTTTGAATCTTATTTAAAAGACTTTCATCTATGATTGTGATTATGTGGCCTCCTACAAAGAGAGTAATTGGAGAAGACATTTCCAGGAGTCTGAGAAAGAGGGTAGTGGACGTGTGGAGCAGGCAGGATTTTTAAGCTGATAAATGAAGTCAGGATGCTACTGTGACTATAGATGCATAATCTTGCCCGTATTCCTATGTAATGCAAAGAATATGCCATAATATAAGTTACAGACTCTAGTGCCAAAATAAGGTATCAATATTGGTTTATCAACTGTAACACTACCCCAAACCAAGACAAGACATCTATAATATGGGAAATTGAGTATGATTTGTTGTGTGTATGCCTGTGTGTGGTGTTTATATGCCTGTAGTAAGAGAAAACTAACTATTCAGACCTCTTCATTCTATATGTGCAACTCTCTATAACAGTAAAATTGTTCTAAAATACAAGACTGAAATACACTAAGACAAATAGTGGAAACAAACACCTTAGAAAGATGAGTGTACCTCTCCTAGGCTTTCATTGCTTCGTGTGTAAAATTAGGAGGCTGTACTAGATGTCCACACCATCTCTAAAATTCAATGAGCCGCAGTCATTAGAAAGTGCCTTTCTTATTATTATAACCTCCATTGTAAAAAATAAAGTCAGTCTACTAGGCTGACAGTATCAGCCAGGATCCAAAAGCGCATTAGCAAATGCCAAGCCAACAACTCTGACATTATTGGTCACAGTATGCTAGAACACTCTTTGGAAAGATGTTTTCAGTATTTTGAAAGTAAAAAAGGAATCACATAATAATTATGCAAGGTTATGACTCCAGACTCATTTAATTTGCCTGAAATTTTGGAAAGTTCATATGTTCCACTCAAGGAAAAGTTTGGAAGTTTACTTTCTAGTCCTAGGCCTCCTTTCCTTGTGCTGGAAGTTCCAAAGCTTTTGGTATAATCATACCACTGTAATTTTTATAGAGATGTGAAGGCTGGCAATCAATAATTCCTGAGGGGAAACACCAGGTGATAATGCCTAATTATTGGCTGTGCTGAGCTAGTATCTCAGGCCTTCCAAGTCCCTAAAGCTTGATGTCAATTGATCCATCAATGAGCCAGTGCCAACACATAGTGCAGTTCTGCAGTCATATTTTTAATTTATGTCCTTTGTAATTCTATAAGTAATGCCAATCTTGTCAAGACAAAATCCTAAGCAATCATATACTGTCTTTATGACATTGATATTAAGCAGGTGTATAAAATGTTTTATGCTTCATGAAAATTTTTGGAGATGAAGGAAACCTTAAGATGCACTAGGATTTAGTGATGATTTAAATGTAGCTTTGCATCGATTTTATGCATAACTGTTTTGTATTTCTCATGCAATGTATATTTTCATCAAGTATAATGGTTGCTAGATGGGCAAAAGCATGTATATATGGACACATAGTCTCATTCCTAACTTCTCTAGTTTTATACTGCTTTGGTATAAAGGAGTTAAAATTATACTATGTATATAAAGCAAGTTAAATATTCCTGGGTATAGGTAGCTAATAAAAATAAGGAAAATTTTAAAAATTAAAAATAAAAAGGAAGATGAGTATAAACTTTATAGTCAGTTTTAGACACAACTAGCAGTTGAAAGAATATTGTTAAACAGGAATTGACATAGGCATATCTTGAAAGAAGACATACAAATGGCCAGCAAGCACATGAGTGTGTGGTTATCATCATTAGCCACCAAAGAAAAGTAAATCAGTATTTCACCACTCAGTATGTTAGCAGTAGGCTTTTCCCATGCAATATTTACTAAGCTGGAGAAGTTTCCCTTCTAGTCAGAGTTTGTTGGGAACATTTATCATTTTTCAAATGCCTTTTTGTGTTTGTACATACCGATGCTGTACTCTGGTTGTTTAATCCATCAAAACAGTAGTTTATATTCGTCGGATTGATATTAAATCAACCTTGCATTCCTGGCATTAGTCCCACTTGATCACAGTGTTTGACTTTTTTGTATATGCTGTTGAAATTGGTTTGTATATATTTTCTGGAGAATTTTGTATCTGTTTATGAGGAATATTCATCTGTAGTTTTCTCTAAGTGTCTCTGTCTACCACTGGTAACAAAAATATTGGCCTCCTAAAGTGAATTGTGAAGCATGCTCCCTCCTGTTTTCTGGAAGACTTGTAAGGAATTGATATTTCTTCCAATGCTTAAGGAATCTACTTGAGTCTAGGCTTATTTGTTTTGTATTGTTTTGTTTTGTTTTAATTACCACTTCAATGTATCTTTTCTGTTTATATGTTTCTTCAGAGTTTCTAATTTCCTTAAGTCTGGTGCTTTGTTTATTTTGTGAAACAATCTCTCTGTAACTTAGGTTAGACTCAAGCTTGCTATGAATCTCATGCTGGCCTTGAATTCATAATTCTCCTTCCTCCGCCTCAATTACAGGCATGAGCAAAGTCGGTTTTAATCATGTATGTCTTTCTTGATTTTTTTCATCAACTCATTATCTAGTCATTTCCATAAAGTTATTCTTAGTAGTCCTTTACCAGTTTAGCTATTTGAGTTCCTTTATGGGTTTCATTATTTATTTTGTTTTCTTCCTTAGTCTGTCCACCTAAGGGACTGTCAGTCAACATTTTCTTTCATTGATTTTTTTTCTCATTTTAATTGCTTCTTTTATTTTTAGAGATTATAATATAATTACAGTATTTCTCCCATTCCCTTTACTTCCTCTAAGCCCTCCCATATACCTTGCTGTCTTTCAAGTTCGTGGCCTCTTTTTCATTTAAGTGTGTGTGTGTGTGTGTGTGTGTGTGTGTGTGTGTGTGTGTGTGTGTGTATCTCCTTTCTGGTCTTTATAATGTCACTTTTTTATATATGTTTTCAGGGCTGATCGTTGGGTATTGTGAAAACAGTTGGTATGTTCTTCCCTGGAGAAGCCTCTTTCCTCCACTCAGCATTCCTTACTTGCCTGCGCTCCTTTGTTTAGTGCTGAACCCTCATGGATCTCCCTATTTACTTTGACATGACCTTATTCAGCTCATGTTTAGATAGTCATGTTGGTGAGATTTCTTTCTTGTGTGTGTGAATGAAAAGACTGGAGCATATTGGGTCTCACCTTCTATTTCTCTCCATCCCGTTGCCTTGAGACAGGTCCTCACTGAAGTAGAAGCTTGTCTTCTTTCCTGATAGGCTGGGTGGCCAGCAGTTTCTCAGATCTACTTGCCTTCACTCTGCAATTCTGGGTACAGACATGCACAGCCATTTTTATTACATAGGTGGTAAGAATTTAAACTCAAGTCTTCTCGATTGCCAACTATTCTTGCCTCTTAGGCATCTTCCCATTCCCTTTTTCATTTCTTTTTTCTAAGTTTTTCTTTTTTTAAAAAAAATCATATTGTAATATATTTAGCAGGAACATATGCATTCTATTTCTTCATTAACTACACAGATTATTACATGGGGACAGATCATTGGTTTTGATAATATGAATTTTAATTTCATTTGATGATTATGATAAAGCAGAGACCCTCAGATTTGCATGCTATGTCCATGGAGTTGTCATTTGGGTATTATTTTTTTAATTCATGTGTATTGGTGTTTTGCCTGTAGATATGTCTGTGTGAGGGTATTGTATGCCCTGAAACTGGAGTTACAGACAGTTGTAAACTGCTGTGTGGGTACTGGGAATTGAACCTGGGTGCTCTGGAAGAACAGCCAGTGCTCTTAACCTTTGAGTCATCTCTCCAGACCACTATTGTCAGGTTTTTTTTTAAGTTACATATTGGATTCAATGCCAAAATAGTTGACAGAATAAATATAGAAAGCTCTCTTGATTCTGATTTAGCAGTAACTAGGAAAGAGGATGTTCACGTACCAAGCTATTTATCATAGCAAAAGTGCAAGAGGTTTCCCCTGTGGTTATTTTTTTTTAATATTTATACAAATATTTTGAGCCTGTTTTTCTCTCCCTGAGCTCCTCCCAGATTCTCCTTAACCACTCAACTTCATGTTTGATCTTCCTCTCTTTCTCCTCAAAACTTCACAAACATAAACACCAACACAGCAAAAGACAAAACGAAAAGAAACCAAAAGCCCACACAACCCAAACTGTTGATCAAGGGATATACATTGTATGATTTAAAGTATGAGGTTTATGTATATATTAGTATTTCTCTAGTTAAAAAGTTGTTCTGCATGCCCTGGAAAACAAAGTGTATCCTACTATTGTTAGGTGAAATGTTCTGTCAACCAGACAGGCCAAATTAACTTATAGTGTTACTCTAATCTTCTACCCAGCTTATTGAACTATGTGTCATGACTTTACATGGAGTTATATGACTGAATGTGGGGGTCGAGAAATTTTACCAACAGCAAATTTCTGAATATGTGATGACTGAGAATTATTTCAAAATTATCATTGTAATATACTCTGACAACAGAAACTTTAAGGGAAGAAGTTTAGATTTGCAATTCCAAATTATAACCCATCATTGCAGGGAAGCAAGGCAAGGACATTAAACAGCTATCCACAGTCAAGAACAGAGAGAGAATGGGTGTGTGCATTTCTGCCACTCTTCTTATTCCCTTCACTCTGACACAAACAGGGACTCAAACCCTAGAAGTGGTGTCATCCACGGTGGGTTGAATCTTACCTCATCAATTAACGTTATCAAGACAAAACATGCCTACAGGCCAGCCTAACCTAGGGTAATTCTAGATAGTGTCAAATTGACAAATAAAACCAACCATCACAAAAATCAAATGTGCTGATCCAGGATGTTCTGGTAGCACTCACTGTGTTGCATCACATGACTTGGTTCTGCATACGTGCTACACATGTTTTGTACTATACTTGCCTTGGTGCTAGGCAACCTGAATGCTGCCTGTTACACTTCAGCTAAGATGAGAATAGTGTATCTTATAAATTTCCTCTGAAATACACAGAATTTTGCTCTTACATAAAACCATTGATATAATCATTGTGGAAAACAAAGACTACCATTTTTGTGACATCACTCCTCAGATGTAAGTATCAAATGAGTAATCTCCAGACTGGATTGTGTTAGAAAAATTGGTTTAAAACCTAATATTTGAGGTTCTTACTTGAGTTTCAATTTTAAAATTATTAAGTTAATTCTGTGATTAGGAAGATTTTTCAATAATTTTCTGAAATGGCCCCAAACATACTTCTGACATTTTGTGCTTATATTTATACAAAGACGAATTCTAAGTATTGATGATTATATAATTAAACAATCAATTAACTCTGAAAACATTGAAGATACCTATCCTCTTCAGGATCAAATATTCATCCAAACTTTAATATGCTTGTTTACTTATGTAAATGGGTTCTTTATCAGCATGTATGTCTGTGCACCATGTGAGTGCAATGCCTATGGAAGCCAGAAGAGGGTGTCACGTCCCCTGGGACTGGAGTTACAGATAGGAGTTAACAACCATGTGATGCTGGGATTGAACACTGGTCCTCTTAAAGTAAGCAGCCAGCGCTCTTAACCTGAGCCACTTTTCCAGTCCACAAGGTTTAATTCCTATGTAAAATAAACACGTCGATATATCTCTTTAGTATGTAATTTGCTTTCATCTTAACAACTAGTAAAACTTTTAAGTACCAAAGAATCAAAATTGTCTTCTTTTGTTGTTTTATGCATTTGTTATTTTATGTGTTTGAGTATTTACTGAAATATGTGCATGGAGGCCAGAGGAGGGCATGAGATACCCTGCAACTGATATTAAAGATAGTTGTCAGTTGCCATGTGGATGTTGGGGACCAAATTCAGGATTAATGGAAAATATGAAAATGGAAAATTACTGATTTATCAAATAAGCATATAAAGAAACTATACAAATCAAATGAAACTCTTGAACTGAAATATTTTATTACATATAGGAAAACAAATGAGATTAATAACTGAGTTTTCAGTAACAATAGAGGTGAGAAAACATAGGGATAATATATTCAAAATTCTATGAGACACTACACTGGAGCAAAGTTTCTTTGTTAATCTGGAATTATTACTGCTTGAAACAGACAGTGAAGTGTTAATTCACTCCATTTCCATGTGACCTCATGCATCTGTATAATCACTGATAATAATAGAGAAATTAATTTTGGGGACTCTGTGCTTAAAATTAATTTCTCTATTATTATCTTTTATTCTTTTTAGCTCTTTGAACATATCTATAATTTTGAAGTTCTTAATTGCTGAACAATCTAATATTAGAGGCTTCAAAGAGCTTATATTGACTTCTTTCCCTTTCTTGTATGTGGTAACACTTCCCTGTTTCCTTTTCATACCTCATGATTTTGTTGTTGAAAGTAATGCATTTTAGGTAATATGTCAGAGAAACACAGAATTATTAGTTGTCCATCTCAGAGGTTGGGCTTATTCCTCTTTGTTTAGTTTTTTAGTTACCAGAACTAATCCTCTAGCCTATCTCTCTTGCATCAGGTAGTTACCGACATCTCCAATTAAAACACTCATTCTTTAGGAGCTGGAGAGATGGCTCCATAGTTAAAGAGTTCTGTCTGCTCTTCCAGAGGACCCGAGTTCAACTCTGGCATCCACAGAGTGGCTCATAACCACTTGTGGCTCCAGTTCCAGAGGTGTCTGACACCCTCTTCTAGCCTCTGAGGACACTGTGTGCACAAGGTACACAGACATACATGCAACAAAGCACATAGTAAAGGTTGTTTAAATTAATCCTTCAAAGATATTATTAAGGTCAACTACCTTGAAGTTATCTTTGCATTGATATAACTTAACGATGAACAAATACTTCATCAGAGTTTGTGCTTGCTTAACTTGAGCCAGAAAGGCAGGGCCAGTAAACATGCTGATGAAAGGGGAGCACAATAAAAACTTAGGTTGTAACCTGCTTTCTTATGTCTAGGGTTCATATCCTTGTGGGAGTATATAGGTAGCCAACGCTCTCTACAGTTCCTTCTAAATATATGCAGCCTTCAGTACTAAAGGGTGTATAAGAGATATTATTAATTTTCATTGTGGCTGTCTTGTTTCTCAAATTTTCTTTTAAAATATAACGTGAGCCTGATAATCTATGCTTTGTTCCACCCAGGATCACAGCTTCAAACTATCTGAGGTGGTGGCTTTGGGGGGCTCTTGTGTCAGCTACCACAAACGCTAAGAGCTCCTGCTTTAGGACTCTTCATATCCTTCCAGTGCCAAAACAAGAGAACGTGGTTTTGCTCAAAATTATTTCACTCAGCTATTTTGTTACCAATGAATATCAAGGGTGTTTTTCCTAACTTTCTGTGTAATAATCATTTAAGAAGGTAACCCTTCTTGTTATTTCTATTAGTTTCCTAGACTTCGCAATAACAAATTCTGACTTAAAACAAAAGAAAATGTTTTCATTTACTCTTTATGAAGGCAGAAGTCTAAAATCAAAACATCAGCATGGTTGGCTTCTTCTGGAAGCTCTGAAGGAGAGTCTACTCCATCCCTCCCCCCTAGCTTCTGGAGGCTGCAAAATTCCTTAGCATGGCAGCATCTCTCCCAGCTTTGTGTTGTGTTTGTCATCACACAGCGTTTCTCCCTGTGTCTGTATCTGAAGGTCCATTTCCTTTGTGTTACAAACACAGCAGTTATAAGACGTAGGGCCCACCCTAAGACTACATATTAACATAACATCCTTGATGACTCTAATTCCAAATTAGGTCATCCTGAAGATCTCGTACACAAGTCTGGATGACGGTATTCTACGAAGCATACCGTTGTCACACATAATAGCATTTGAAAATGACTACGGTCTCTGTTGTGAATCAGGTGATGTTTTATGAAAGTAAGTTTGGAAATGAGTGGAGCTGACGTTACTAACACGACTGTTTCTGTTTCTTAAGATAACTTATATCCTCTTTTGTTATTTTATTCATGCTAGTAAGAAAGGGGCTGGCAGACCCTTGCTCTTCTCCATTCTAATTTGTATGTCTGTTTTTAATCTAGAGCCAAATAACTATCGGAGCATGCATGGCCGGGCGGTAAATGGTAGCCAGTTGGGAAAGGATTACATCCAGCTGAAGAGCCTGCTGCAACCCATCCGGATTTACTCCAGAGCCAGCCTGTATGGCCCCAATATTGGACGGCCCAGAAAGAACGTCATTGCTCTCCTAGATGGGTAGGTCAGATTATTTAGCTCTCTTACAGAATTGCTCATTAAACATAGTAGAATAAAGTATTTGCTATTTTGAATTGCTTGCCTGTCTTCAGCTCTATGAAGAAAGGAGAGGTTTCCTCATAGTGGTTTACTCCTAAACTCTTCAACAAACAATAGAACTCATTGTGAGGGCTTCTGGAATTGAGAGTAGGAAGAAGCATATCTTAGACTCTAGGTGGCTTGAACAAAATGTACTATTTGCAAAATTATCATTTAATATAGGATTTCATTGAATTGTTTCATATTTTCAAAAGATTGGAAAACATTACAAATATTTACAAATTAAAGTAAAACTGAACTAATACTTCAGTAGCAGACAGCCTGTATGATTGTTATCACTTGCTTGATTTTGACTGATCTGACTAACATCTTTTGTGTGTTGGTGCAAAACATGTTGGCTGTTTTCTAATTCAGCTCTGGAAATGGGCCAGCCTTGAACTGAATAATGGATATGTACATGCAGATTTGGTCTTGTTACACATGAAAGAAGTGCCAGACCATGAATTTGTTGCCAGTAAATAGGAAAAATTAAAGTTAAAGACATTTCTTGAGCAACAGCTAAGCTCTAAGTAATATGCTAGAACTGATAATAATAATAAACAAAACAGATATCTTCTTTGCCCTCATGGAGTCTTCACTAAGCTAGGAGAGGCATACAACAATCATGCGCAGGACAGTGTGTAGAAGCAGTACATGGTTGTATTAGTGACTATGAGTGCTGTGGCTTAATTGAATTAGGGAAGTCATGGAAACATTCCACTAAGAAGTGTAGCATAAAGAATTATTAGTTGACTACACAACATGAGAAGTGAACAGTCCCAGTGGTTATTTTTGCTTCTATAGTTGTAGCATAAAAAGCATGTACAAAGACCTGGAGGATGAAAGCTGGGAGAGCTGTGTCCTATCGGACCCTGCAGGCACAATGAAGGACTTCTGTCCTTTCTAATTGCATTTGTGATGACAGGATGTTTAAGCTGGAGAAGGAGATTGTTTGTTATATATTAATTTTTTACATTTATTTTTTATTATAATTTATTCACATTACATCTCGATTGTAATCCCCTCACTCTTATCTTCCTGTTCCCACCCTCCCTCCCATGAAATTTTCAACAAAAAAGAACTAAATTGCTCCTGAGAAAGAAAAGGAAAGAAGAGAGGGTTTAAAAAGTAGTTTAGGTAAAATTCACTGACATATGTACAGAAAAATGCCTAATATTAAACTTCACCTTGCTGATGTTGTTGCAACAAAACTCCCCGTGCCTCCCACAGACATTAGTAACTTGTCTATGTCCATACGCTCAAATCAAGGCTAAGGTCATCAGAAAAGAAGCTAATCCTATGAGTCATGGAAACATGTTCAGGAGACCTGTTTTTCTTTCTTTTCATCTCTGTTTATGCTTGCACGACATTTCTCTAACCACCTGGGCTTGGTCTACATAGTCTTTGGAGACTATCTTATTCAAATTGAACTATAGGGATAACCATCTAAATGCCACATATAACATGTGACTCTCCCAGCTTCCTTGTTCTTATTCTTGCTTCAGTTAAATCTTGACTTTGGGCCTTGATTCAACATATATCTATGTTAAGCCTCTCCTGTTCTACTGTGGCTCCCTTTAATTTTAATTATTCCTATTTACTGGCAACAAATTCATGGTCAGGCACTTCTTCCAACCCTGTATAACAAGATCAGAGCTGCGCGTACATATTCATTATTCAGTTTGATGGTGGCCCATTGCCAGAACTGAGTTAGAAAACAGTTAACATTATGCTTTGCACAAAAGATGTTTTTCAGATCAGTCAAAATTAAGCAAGTGATAACAATTCTACAGACTGTCTGCCACTGAAGTATTAGTTCAGGTTTACTTTAATTTGTGACTGTGGTTTTCATGCTAAGAAACTAAGTGTAGATGTCAAAAGTATCATTTAATAAGTGTGATGAGATTAGGGTCTCTGCTAGAGATATTTGTTAATTTTGGACATTTTTAGCACAAAACTGAGACTTAAAGCCATAGTAATAGAGGATATATGTTGGCATAAAAAAAGAAAAGAAAGAGGGTTTAGGTGGCCAGCCAGGGGAAGCTGCATGTCTAATGAAGTCAGAAAACTGGTAAGAGCAGAAAGATTGAGGCTCAGGAAGAAAATAGACTTACAGTAGAGAGAGCGCTGGCCAACCAGGAGGATGACACAAAAGTGTCTTTTGGATTTGGGCAGCATATAGATTGTTTATGACCTTGAGAGACAGTTCAAGAGAGTGAGGGCTGAAGGTGGATTGGAGTGGTTTGCAGGGTGGAGAATAAGAGAGAGCAGGCAATGAGGTGTCTAGGAGTACTTAGAACAACATGCGAGGAAAACCAAAGATGACCAAAGGGAGATGTGTCACCCAGGGAGACGACTCTCTCCTTCCTTTAACTCGGAATGAAGTAAAATAGGTTTGTAGGTGAGGGTATACCCAGAGAGACCGAGGAGGGCATATAGCCAAATTAAGACACCCTTTAGAGTTAGAAGAAATGGACACCAGAATGATTTGCCTTCTGTAGAGGACAATTCTCCCATGGTGGTAAAAGGTAAGAAACAAATAGTTTTCTGCATTGAGATGTTTAAAAAGTCATATTTATGCAGAAAATATGATACCCACTATAATAAGTGAAATTAAAATGTTGAGTTTATATACATGATAGAAATTAAAGTGCATGTAAGCTAGTATGTTGGGAATACGATGAGAAACACAGTGATGAAAGAGAAGAAATTGTGCTGTTATCTGAATATGAAAATTTCCTTCACATGCTCACGTGTTAAAGGCTTGCTTCCCACATGGTAGCACTGTCTTAGTAAGTGTGGGAGTCATTAAGAGGTGAGGTCTAGTTACAGGAATTAGGTCATGGGGCAATGGGGGTCTGGTCTTAGGAGATATAGCCTGCCCTGGCCCTTTCCACCGTGGTATTCTGTTTTACATCAGGCTATAAGCAATGGGGCCAACAGCCATGGACTGAAGCCGTAAACCCACATAAACCCTCCTCCTCTAATGTATTTCTCTCAGGTGTTTGTCACAGCAACAGAAAATCTGACTGACAAAGCATGTGGCCAGGGTTTTGTAGTGGCAAAGGGTAGGTTCTACTTTCTCCGTATCTAAACATGAAATCTTAACAGAAAAGAGAGAAAAAGTCTTTGAGGGCAGAGAAAGAAACTGATGGACAAATTTATTTTCTTTTATGTGCCAAAATGGGGATTTACTTTTCCTAATATATGTATGTGTATGAAATATGCAGAGAAATCAAAATAGAAAGAAATGTCCCAGAAGCATAATCAATATAACAGAAAAGTAAGCACTGTAGCTTTTCCCATCTTTCTTGTTATGCATCTTGTTACATAGATGCAATCACTATAGAGACATCATTTTGAGCACTGCGGTTTTAGTCATTGTTTCATATGGCCCTTATTTCTGCATACTTTGCACAGTTTTCATTCATAGTAGAAATTCCAAAGTCTATCTAAGCATCCTCCCTCTATTGGGCATTTGACCAGTTGCCAGTTGCTTGTAATGTAGTACAACTATAAATATCTTTATACAAATAGATTTTTAAATTTTTCTTTTGAATCATATCCTTGACGTGTATCCAAAAAGTTGAAATTCTGGGACAAAAACTGTATACTAATTTTTATGACTTTATATTTGCTGCCAAATTTCTTTTCGGAATGATTTCACTAGGTGAAAGACAGTGGTGTATTACTGTGTCATTTCCAAATATCAAACAACAGTGAGCACTGCAGTGTTATTAATTGACTTTGTTTAAATGAACACATGATCATTTGCATGCTTGTTTATATTTGAATTTGTTAACTTCAAGAACAGCTGGATATTCTCCAACTCTTTGTTGTTTGTTGTTTTGTTTCTTGTTTCTCTGATTTTTCTCTATTTATTTATATTCAAATGTGTGTGCACGCACATGTGTGTGTGTGTGAGGGGGGTATGAATATGTATACTTGCCTATATGTGTGGGACTGTGCTCAGCTGTGAGTGAACATGTGTCGGTCAGAGGTCAACATCCAGTCTCTTCTTTTTGTGCTCTCCTTGGTTGGTTTGTTTATTTTGCTTGTTTGGGGTTTTGTTTTGTTATTTTGAGACAAAGTCTCTCAGTGAAAATGGTGGTAGCCATTTCTGCTGGACTGACTGGCCATGGAAACCCTAGAATCTGCCTTTCTGCTCCTTATACCCAGCTCTAGTATTTCAGATATATGCCTCAGTGCCCATATTTTTTTTTCAGTGCCCATATTTTATGTACGTGCTATGAGCCAAACTCAGGTCCTCATGCTCCACTTTACCCAGTCATCATTTGCCTGTATCCCAGGCTATTTTTTAAATTATTTATCTTTTTTAACAAAATGAGTAATGCCCAAAAAGAGTAGATGGAAAGAAATAATCAATCAATCTCAGTACTGAAATCAATGAGATAGAAACAAATAAACAAGACAAAAGTATAAGAATCTATAAAATTAAGAGTTGGTTCTTTGAGAAAATCAATAAGATTGACAAACCTTTAGCCAAAATAACCAAAAGGCACAAAGAGAAGACTCAATAAAATTCAAGATAAAAAGAAATTACATCAGATACCTAGAAAATTCGGAGAATCAAAAGGACTTGGCTTAAAAATATGGAAAACATAAAACAAATGGTTGAATTTCTTGATATGTATGACTTTGCCAAAGTTAAACCAAGATGAAATAAAAAATTTAAACAGACTTATAATCCCTAGTAAAATAGAAGCAGTAGTTAAAGTTTTCCAACCAAACTAAGCTCAGGGCCAGATGGATTCAATGTATAATTCTAACAGACTTTAAAGAAGAAATAATGCCAATACTCCTCCAATTATTCACAAAGAAAAACTGGAGACACATTTCCTCATTGTTTTTACAAAGCCAGTACTACGATGATACCAACACAAAGGCCCAACAACAAAAATAATATTAAAATTAAATTAAAATAAACCAATCTCTCATGGGCATAGATGCAAAATTTCTCGATGAAATATTTGCAAACCAAATTCAAGAACACATAAAGAAAATTATTCACCATGACCAAGTTGTCTTCATCTCAGAGATGCAAAGATGGCTCAGCATATGTGAATAAATAAATGTTACCCACCATATAAACAGAATTGAAAGAAAAAAAAAACCACTTGGTTGTCTTATTACATCATCTTGTTAGGTCTTTGACAAAATCCAGTATCCCTGCATGATAAAAGACCTGGAGAGAACAGGCATGCAAGGGAAATACCTGAACATAATAAAGGCAATTTACAGAAATCCCTTTCCAACATCATCCTAAATGGAGGGGAACTCAAAGCATTTCCAACAAAATCAGGAACAAGACAAGGATGTCTACTCTCTCCATACTTATTTAATATAGTACTTTAAGTCTTAGCAAGAGCAATAAGACAACTATAGGAGATCTAAGAGACAAAGATAGGAAATGGTGAGAGAGAGTCTCTGTGTTCGATGTTATGGTGTATATATAAAATACTCTACAGACTCTACTAGAGAACCCCCACAGCTGATAAAGATTTTCATCAAAGTAACAGGTACAAAATCAGCACACAAAAACCAGTAGCCTTTCTATATACAAATGACGAACATACTGAGTAAGAAATCAGGGAAATAGTACCTTTTACAATGCTAAATGAGCAAGTGTAAAACTTGTGTAATAAAAATTTGAAGACATTGAAGAAAGAAACTGACGGAGACACCAGAAGATGAAAAGATCTCTCGTGCTTATAGATTGGTAGGGTAAATATTGTAAAATCACCAAAAACAATCTACAGACTCAATGAGATGGAATCAAAATTCTAACACAATTTCTCACAGAAGTTGAATAATAATATTAATAAAATTATAAATTGTTACAAATATTCAATAATATTAAACTTCATATGAAAACACTAAACCCAATCTAGCTAAAGCAATACTGGATAATAAAATAACTGCTTCAGCTACCACCACGTATGTTTAAAGTTGTACTACAAGGTTATAGTAATAGAAATAACGTTGTCATGAAGACAGACATGTTGATTGAATTGAAGACCCAGAGCTATGTGCACACATCACAAACACCTGAGTTTTGAGATGGAGGCTGTTTTAGACTCGGTCTTTCCCTGAACATTTACTCAGGTAGCCAATGAATACTTACATTTTGAACTTCTTTGTAGCATTCACATCCATCTTCATTTATTTTTAATTTAGACCTTGTCATTTTTCTTTTTAATAATCTGTCTATATCTGTTCTCAGAGTCTGATAATTTCACCATGTAGATTTCTGAGTCATTTTTAAGTATGACATTTAGTCAATTCAATTTTGCTTTAACTTTAAATTTTTTCAGATACACTGACTCTTGGCCTTTAGTGTTTCTATCTTCCTAACTTCCAATCTAGTAACCAGCTGACTCCATTATACAAACTGCCTTCAAGTATGCCAAAGTATTATAAATTTTGGAAAATGCCACATTCTGTTTTACCTGTGTGTCTTTTTGTTTGTATAATTGTTTGAATGACCATGTTCTTTTTCTCTTTAACCCCAGATCTTTTCCAATATATTCAGGTCAGATTTTGGTGATCTCCTCTGATCTTACACGGCATTTTTTCCCTGCTCTAGCATTTAACAAATTGATGATAATGTGTTTGTTTACATAGCTGCCTCCTATAATAGACCATGAATTATAATCTAGATTTTTCTGCTTTATATACTTAGAACTTAGAAATATAGTAGGTGTCACATTAATGCTTATTGAAAAAAATCGTATCTGTCTATATACAAATAACTCTAAGTTTCTATGATGTGAAAAATAGTGTGCATGAATTATAATTTTGAAGCATTATAAATTGTTAGGCTATCATTTAAATGAATTATGGTGATTTTATAAATAATAATAGCTTTAATGCTGTAGACCCACACCAGCTTTTGAAAATAGGAATATATAAGACTGCCTCCTAGTTAGGATAGGAAATGAGTTAGGGTAGAGAAAAGATTCTTGTGTTTCCAGCATCAGGGAATTGCAGGTTTCTCAGAAAATGGGACACACTTTTAAAATGTTTGCTTTATTGTTTTCATGTTCTTGATCAGGACCTGCGTGGTTCTAGACATTGATTTTTTTTTCAATCAAAACAAGTGAAGAATTATTCTTTAGGGTCATATCAGTTTCATCTGTTTTTCTTCTATAAACTTCTATTGCCATCTATGTGATAACATTTATACTAATTCATTGCTTTTCTACTTGGCGATATGTGTTTCTTGCTTCAGAAGTTCACTGTAATTGCTTTGTCTTGTGTTGATGAATATGCTATGCACACACTGTAGAAATCCCAGTCAAAAGAAGTATTAATTGTAAATGCTTGTTTATTTAATAGTTAAATCTGTGCCTGTGATATAGAAAAGCATTGCAATATCATTTGAAATAATACTCAAAAACGACAGGCATAAGAAATCAATAATGTAGAAGAAAAACTAAACTGAGTAAGTATAGGCAATTAACCTAGGAGGAATTATAACTCAAGATCAATATTTAAAATATCTATACTATGGTACCCTATATGTATATGACAAGATATGCACAGCAAGATATTGCACTTATAAATTTAAAATATATTACTATGAAAACATGTAATCAGTACAAATAAAAACATTTAAATTAAACATACTCTTTCTGAAAATAGGTTTAGTAAATATGTAGGTTATGTGCGTTAGTGACTAACTCCAAGCCACTAATAATGCATCAGTGTCACATTAAGGAAAGAAACATAAACACAGCCCCTTGAAGTCACTTAGCCAGGGAGTCTAGATTTGAATCCTTTGCTTTATGCTCCCTTCGTCTTCTATCCTGACTGTCTTGCATGAGTCTGAATCTGTGAATCTGTACCTGTCTGAAGGTTACCTTGTGAATCTGCTTGCCCTGAGCCTGTGTGTGTCTATGCCTATGCATATATGTCTGTTCTATGTGTGAGTGGCATCTGTATGTGCTGTGTGTGTATGTATCTGTGTCTGTGCACGCGTGTGTGCGTGCGTGTGTGTGTGTGTGTGTGCGTGCATGTGTGTGTGCGCATGTGTGTGTGTGCGCGTGTGGTGTGCGTGCATGTGTGTGTGCGTGCATGTGTGTGCGCATGTGTGTGTGTGTGTGTGTGTGTGGTGTATGTTTGTATCAAAGGCTTTTGCTCTGTATTTACTGAATAACATAGGAAGCATCCTATGAGGAAAGGATGCTCTTTTACAGAGCTTTACAAGGGATTAAGTCACTGGCTCCAACAGATCCCAACGGACTCTGATTTAAAAAAAAATCATTACTTATCAACAATATCCCTAAGTGTTGCTTTCAACCTTGATGGTACATTTTGGGAAATTGCTTTCAACTTCTATATTTGCTGTGTTCAGCAAATGATCCACATGTATTATTCTGGGTTGGGAGCATGGAAGAGTAGTACCTTATGATGGAAGCTATGCATTGTCTTAGGCTATAAAAGCTAATTGCACGGAAAACCCAAGGGAAGCAAAGTTGATTGCCACATTGTTCTCTTAAAGGCAGGTTAAACAAACAGTTTGATTGCACAGTAGGAGAGAAGTCTTTACAGCTTAAGTGACCTCAAGGTGTGTCATTAAGTCTGGCTGTGAGGTTCAGCAAAAGTTCCAGTCTACTAGAATATAAGAGGTATTTTCAGAACATTGCATCACCACAAATAAGGGTTAGACAATGCTTTCACTTTGTTCTGCTATAACAAGAAGCCTAAAACTGGATAAGAAGAGGAGAACCATCCTTCCTCACAGCTCCACATATTAGAAAGTCCAATACTGAATACAGATATTGATTTGGATGATATATTGCAGTAGGACGAACACAGTGAAAATAAAAAGAAATTATATTTGTTAAAATTCAGAGAATTCATCCCTATATCAGGAGCATTATTATTCATCTTTTCCTTCCAATCTATTCACTACCCAGTTTATAGAAAAATATTCTTTAAAAGATACAATTCATTTGATGTCAGCCACCAACACTTCTGGTGTTCTTAGAATAACTGGTGAGCTTCTTATTTTATTTTTGTCCACAAGACTCCACAGTTAATCTGGCTACTCCCTAGCGCTGTGCTTATCATCCGCCAAGCTCCGGTTTCCCTCACCCCAGCCTCACTACCTCCAGAGCACTCAGTCTGCCACGTGGCTGGCTCTTCTTACCCTCTAGAGGCCTTCCATACATAACCTATTAGTTCATTTTATATTATTTGTAACTATATTTACAATTTGTTTACCTACTGGTCGTGGTTTATAAATTGTGAAGGTGTAAAGAATCTCTATTGTATTTACTTTGACAAATGGCTCCTACTTAGCTTCTCACATTTGTTGAGTAAGTTTGTGAGTGAAAAATGTTTATATGATGGATTACATTGATGGATTTCCGTATGTTAAACCATCCCTGCATGCCTGGAATGAAGCCTACCTGGTCATGGTGAATGATGTCTTTGATATGCTGTTGTATTCGCTTTGCGAGAATTTTGTTGAGTAGTTTTGCATCAATGTTCATAAGAGAAATTGGTCTGAAATTCTCTTTTTTTGTTGGATCTTTGTGAGGTTTAGGTATCAATATGACTGTGGCCTCATAGAAGGAATTTTGTAATATTCCGTCCATTTCTATCTTTTGGAATAGCTTGAATAATATCGGTACACAACAGGGACATATGCTCAGCCATGTTCATAGCTGCTTTATACATAATAGCCAGAACGTGGAAACAGCCTAAGTGTCCCACAGTAGAAGAATGGACTAAGAAACTGTGGTATATTTACACGATGGAATACTACTCAGCTATTAAAAACATGGAATTCCCAAAATTTGTGGACAAATGGATTGATCTAGAAATTATCATAATGAGTGAGTTCACCCAGAAGCAAAAAGAAACAAATGGTATATACTCACTTATATCAAAACACTAGTCCAAGGGATACGTACCATGAAAAACTTTACTTACCAAGAAAGTGGGTCAGAGGAGAGGACATCCGATTGAGACTTTAGGCAAGAGTAGCATGGAAGAAAAGGGAAATAGTAGGACCCACAGGGTCCTGGAAACCTACAAGAAGAACTTTATGACAGGCAGATCTGGGTCCTGGGGTCCTCCTCAAACTAAGGCACCAGCCAAGGAGAATATAGGCAGTAAGCTTCGAACCTAGCCGACGGACAGGATATTCTCCACCGTTGAGTGGAGAGTGAGATCTGACTCTCACACGAACTCTGGTGCCCCTTTTCTGACCATGTCCCCTGGATGGGGAGACCTGGTGGCACTCAGAGGAAGGATAGCAAGTTACCAAGAAGAGACTTGATATTCTAAGAGCATATATAGGGGGAGGAGGTCTCCCTCAGTCACAGACATAGGGAGGGGAGAAGGAGAGAAATGGGAGGGAGGGAAGAATGGGAGGAACAGGGGAAGGGCTAACAATCAAGATGTAATATGAATAAATTAATAAAATTAAAGAATGAAAAAAAGTAAGCTACCAGCAGCTATACTAGGTTTTCGGCGTAATCGTCTAATCTGAAGACATGGGATAGCATACAGCCTATCTTTCTGCTCCCAAGGTCACAGAGAGCTGTGGAAAACTTTCAGATTAGAACAATGGTGTATAAGAACAGAACTGGGAAGCAAATATGGTCGAAATAGAAAAATTGACTTTTTGTATCTTGAATTTCTATCTTTGATTATGAGTGATCACTAACATGCCTACTGAGTATCTGACACTGGTGGATTTCTGTGTATGTGTGAATGGTGATGGAAATTGCTTCATGTTACTTTAAATATGTTTGTGTTGTGACTTTTTTGAATCACCAGGAACTTATTTTAATTAAAAATTCTTTTTCATACAATTATATTTATTATGTTTTCCCTTCCACCAACTCTTCTCAGATCCTCCCCCACCTGAGGTCATTCTCCATCTTTCTTTCTGTCTCCTCTTTGTCTTTGTCTCTCTGTGTGTCTCTCCTTCCCTTTTCCTCTACCTGCCTCCCCCAAAAGCAAAAACCCCCACAAAATAAATTAGAAAACATAAAGAAAAAAGACAAAATTACCAAAACAAAACAAATGAACAATCCATTAAAAAAAAACATGGACCTTGAGCCTGTTTGGAGGTTCTACATGGGAGCCCAGTACTAGCATACCTCTGACCTAAAACTGGTCCTCCTTTACTCAGGGAAGGTTGTCCTCTTTGACCCAGCACCCAGCTTCAGGAGGAACATGCATGGAGTGGTAAGGGAGGAAGGGAAAACCCTGCCTAGCCAGCCAGATCAGACGAACCAAGCCTGGGTATCATTGGGGTGACAAAATGAGCACCATGGATTTTTTATATTAATTAATTAATTTTTTTACAACCTGGTCATAGCTCCCATCCATCCTCACCTTTCAGTTCCACCCTTCCTTGCTCTTCCTCCATCCTCCTCCCCTATTCCTCAGAAAAAGGGAGCCCCACCCCAACATCCACCCCAGTTCATCAAGTTCTGTTCCTCTGTGGCTAGCAAGGCAGCCCCACCAGGGGGAAGTGATCAAAAAGCTGACAATGAGTCCATGTCAGAGACAGCCTCTCTCCTCTTACCAGAGGACCCATATGATGCCTGAGCTGCCCATCAGCTACATCTGTGCAGGAGGCCTAGGTCCAGTCCATGCATGGTCCTTGATTGGTGCTTCAGACTCTACAAATCCCTCTAGGCCTTTGTTAATTGGCTCTGTTGATATTCTTATGGAGCTCTTGTCCCTCTAGGTCCTTTTATCCTTCCCCCTACTTTTCCACAAGGCTCCCTATGCATCACCCAATGTCTGGCTGTGAGTCTCAGCATCTGTTTCAAACTGCTGCTGGGTGGAGCCTCTCAGAGGACAACTCTGCTAGGCTCCTGTCTACAAGCATTGCAGAGTATTGTTAATAGTGTCAGGGGTTGGCTCTCTCACATTAATGGGTCTTAAGTTGGGCCAGGCATTGCTTGGACATTCTCTCAATATCTGATCTACCTGTTCTATCTTGCTCCCTGCATACCTCTGTATCAGCTTCCATCTACTGCAGGAGAAAGCTATTCTGATGTGGGTTGAGTGTGACAGTGGGCATAGCAGTATATCATTAGGAGTCATTTTCATTCTATGCTCCTTAGCAGAATAATAGTATTGAGTTTCCTCCTAAGCCCATGATCCATCTAGTCTCAGGTTCTTGGCATAAAGCAAAATATACCAAACTATTTTCTTAAACTTAAAATTAATTTTGACCTTCTAATTGTAACTTGAGGCCATGGGAATAAGAGCTTCCGTGTCTTTTGGAGCAGTCAATTCTTCAGATATGTTATAAGCAAAGAATGCAAGCAGAGAAAATTATAACATTGGATATTTCTTTATTGCCACATTCGTTACGGACATACATCTTCTCAAGGGTGGCAGTAATTATTTCTGAGTACCTTTCAGCTCTAACATTTTAAAATTTAAAGTAGTAAGTTTTTTATTTAAATTTTTTATTTTTAATTTATTCACTTTACATCCCAATTGTAGCCCCTTCCCCAGTCTCCTCCTGGTTCCACCCTCCCTCTCCCTCCCCCCTTCCCCCTTCCCTAGTCCTCAGAAAGGTGGAGCCCTGTCATCTGACCCCAGCCTATCAGGTCTCATCTGGACTGCCTGCGTCTTCTTCTGTGGCCTGGCAAGGCTGCCCCACCAGGGGAACTGATCAATGAGTGGACACCAGAGTCCATGTCAGAGGTAGCCCTACTCCATATCAGGGGACCCACAAGAGACTGACTGTGTTGCCTGTCTACTACATCTGAGCATGGTCTTTGGTTGGTACATCAGTCTCTGCTGCCTCTGCTGCCCCACCCTCATCCAGATTAGTTGGCTCCATTGGTCTCCTTGTGGAGCTCCTGACCCCTCCAGGTCCCTCTATTCCCCAACTCTTCTGTAAGATTCCCTTTACTCCACCACAGAGTTTGACTGTGAGTCTCAGTATCTACTTGGATCTCCTGCTGTGTGGAGTCTTTCTGAGGATTTCTATGGTAGGCTCCCTTCCTGTTCCTTCTCTCAACTGCTTCCAGGGTCTATTCTGTTTGCCCTTCTGAATGAGACTTAAGCATTCTCCCTAGGGTCCTCTTTGCTATTTAGGTCTGTGGATTGTAGTGTGGTTATCCTGTATTATGTGAATAATCCTCTTTTAAGTGAGTATACCATATGTGTCTTTCTGAGTCTGGGTTACCTCACTCAGGGTGATCATTTCTAGTTCCATCCACTTGCTTGCAAATTTCAAGATTTTCTTGTTTTTGATAGCTGAGTAGTATTCCATTGTGGGTCCTCATGAAACTGAGAAACTTTTATAAGGCAAAGGACACTGTCGACAGAATAAAACAACAGCCTACAAACTGGGAAAAGATCTTCACCAACCCGACATCCAACAAAAGGATAATACCCAAAATATATAAAGAACTCAAGAAATTAAACACCACCAAACCAAATAATCCAATTTTGAAAGTGGGGTACAGAGATAAACAGAGAATTCTAAACAGAGGAATATCAAATAGCCAGGAAACACTTAAAGAAATGCTCAACATCCTTAGTCATCAGGGAATGCAAATCAAAACAACTCTGAGATTCCATCTTACACCCATCAGAATGGCTAAAATCAAAAACTCAAGTGACAGTCATACTGGTGAGGATGTGGAGAATGGGAAACACTCCTTCATTGCTGGTGGTAGTGCAAACTTGTACAACCATTTTGGAAATGAATCTGGAGCTTTCTCAGGAAATTGCGAACAATGCTACCACTGCTGGGCATATACCAGAAAGATGCTCCAACACACAACAAGGACATTTGCTCAACTATGTTCATAGCAGCTTTATTCGTAACAGCCAGAATCTGGAAACAACCTACATATCCCTCCACTGAAGAGTGGATAAAGAAACTGTGGTGCATTTACACAATGAAGAAACTTAAATTGGTTGTTTTTGTTTTGTTTTGTTTTGTTTTTGTAACATAAACACATGGGATTTCTCTTGTGCGGGTCAATACAGAATAATGGTAGAGAGTACATTTTGAACTAGGTGAGAACTGAGTGTCTACTGACTCATTAATCTAAGAACCCCTTTAATCTCTGCAGTTTGTAAAGTCAAACTATGAGTGATGCCTTGTCCATTTATAAAAAATAAATGAGGTGATGAATGGAAAGTGCTTAGCATAGTTTCTGGCATGTGTTGACACCCAAAGAAATGACAACCACAATTGCTGAGAACGGATGCATTTTAAAGATGAAAATGTCAATTTTTAGTCTAGGGCCTTGTTACATATGACTTAAATGCAGGCTCCTACCTAGGCAGTAGGTAACTGAGTGAGGAAGGAAAATGAAGACAAGCTCCATAAGGCCATGTCAGGATCATGAGGGTGATCACAGTTCTAGTGCCTGCCTGGAAAACTTGCTTCTGCTGCTTTTTCTCCTGTAGCAGAAGATGCCCAGCTTGGACAGTCTGGGGTAATTGTTACAGTGCTCTTCCTAATAATCGTCCTGTTTTATTTCAACTCTGAAAGCATTGTGTGACTTCAACAAACTACAGGACAGAAAAGAACAATGTGTTTCTCTCTTACTTCTAAGAAAAGGATGTACCTCTTTTGCCTCTAGAGAGAAACCCAGCTTGTTCAGCGCTCATTAACAGGGAAGCACTGGCTACTGCCCACGGCTGTTGCTCCCTAGCTGACAGCTATGTTAATGATGACCCAGAGCTCCAGCTTCTCTCTGCCATTTATTATTTATTTCCTAGCTAGAGAAGGAGCCTAATTGCCTACCTGAGTCCAGGCTTAGGAGTTATGGCTAGTAGGAAGACGCCTTTTCTCTATGGTTAGCATCAGAGAGGTCAGCAAGGGGCAGGAGTTTGAAAGAACACGGGAGGAGTCCAGAATCCCAGGATGGATGCTTCGAGTTAGCACTTTAAAACTCAGGTAATCTTGGGAAATATTCTTCGACATTTCTTTCTTTTCCTCCTGAGCCTTGTTCTTACAATTTTACTTTCTCCTCCAACAATGCTCCATTTTCACAGGAACTGCCGAGACTAGAATCTGTCAAAAGTCTAGTCCATTCTATTAGTTGCTTTTCTCAGTTGCAGTGATCTAATTTATTGGATAGGCAGCAACTCGAGGAAAGAAAATTTTATTTTGGCTCAGGGTTTGGGGTCTGGTCCATCATGGCAAGAAAGACCCGATGCTCATAGCATGAGACTGTTCACATCTCCAAGCGCTAGGAAGCAGAGACAGGACAAGAAACAGGCCACTAAAGCCTGTCCCAAGACACCCACTTGTTCAGCTAGCTGCCACCTCCCAAGGTAGCACTACCAGCTAGGAACTAAGTGTTCGAGCAGGAGCCTGTATGGGGAAGTTTACATGTAACCATAAAACCCGCCAGCTGCTTACGTGTTGCACGTTCAGCGATTATGAAAATGCAGCATGATTCTGTTTTCATTAGTTTATAGCCACTACAGAAAATAATGGATTTCATTATGCTATTTCATGCTTTTTGTTATATACTTTGATTATAGTGACCCCTTTTCCCTCTTTTGTCCCATCCCCACTTATGCTTGTACCCTTCCTCATCCCAAATAGCCTCACTTCTATGTTCAGGCCTTTTCCTGAGAAGAAACATGTAAGGCTTATGTTTTGGATTCTGACTTATTTCCATGATGATTTCAGTTCCATCCATTTTTCTGTAGGAGACATACATATTAGTCTTCTTTAGGGCTCAATGAAGTCAATTCATCATGTATATGCCATATTCCTCTACCCACTTGTCTGTTCTGGATATCAAGGTTGATTCCATAACTTGGCTATTGTAAAAAGCCACAGAAAATATGGTTGTGCTGGCATCATACTTTCCTGATACAAACATAGACATGCACACTTAGATTCTTTATGTATATACCCAGGAGTGGGATATCAGATAGTTTTGTTTATATTTTAAAAGCTTTCATAATGGTTTTCTTAGTGGTTATACCAATTTATATCCCTACCAATAGCATTTGCGTCCCTTTTCCTCATCCTTCCTACCCATGCTCCCTCTGTCTTTCCCTTACCTGCTCCTCTCTATGGGACAGTTTCTTACACTGTGTTTCAAACAGTCCTGAAACTCACTATATAGTTAGGTCGTTCTCCTGCAGTTGATCTCATGGAAGTTCTCCTGTATTGGCATTTTTGTTTATTATCTTAAGGACTGCTATTCCAACAGGGTTAAGATAGAAAATCCGTGTACTTTTGATTTGCATTTTACTGATGGCTTAAAGCATTATCTTTCATCTATTTGTGATCATTCGTACTCCTTTTGAGAACATGTTCAATATGTTTGCACACATATGGACTTGAAAATGTATGGATATGAGGCTTAAAGATGGTTAATTTTTAGAGCTCTTAATTCCAGCTTCCAATTTATTGGAGTATAAGTTTTTGATATTCTGTGATGCTTTTCCAGATATTATTGATTTCTGTTGCATACTCAGTTTTCATTTCTGTCTCCTAACTTCTCTCTTGTCCAGCCTGATTAGTTGTTGCTGTTGTTGTTTGTTTTGTTTTGTTTTGTTTTGAGGCAGGGTTTTCTGTGTAGCCTTGGCTGTCCTCGACTAACTTTGTAGACCAGGCTGGCCTCAAACTCACAGAGTTCTGCCTGCCTCCGCCTCCTGAGTGCTGGGATTAATCTAGCCTGATTCTTAAAGTTCCAGTTCAGACTTGCCAAACCAGAATGTGTGGAGCTGGAACCCAAATATTGTCCTCTCAAGCAAACCGCCAAAGAATCTTGGTACTTCAAAATATGTGAACCACTACCATGTGCCAGCAGAAACAGGTTTTATTTGTTTTGTTGATCTAGACCTGTAAATATTAAGATAACAGGCCATAAGCAGCAAAGGGATCCTCATGGTCATTAGCGTGTACTATATTGTCTACTGCCCTTGTTTCTGCACCTGTGTTTCTCTCCAATCATCACAACACTGTTGTTGGGCAGGAGCTGTTCTCACCATAGGAAAATGAACCTACCCAAGTTCACATAGCTAACGACAGTGCTGGATTCCAAACAGATAGATACCTGTTGTCCTCCTGGATCCAATGGATTTCTCCTGTGTGCAGCCATTTCCCTGACTTTTCATCTTTTAAACTAAGGATGTTATAAACCGTCCAGAGAAAAAACTATCTTCACTTGAGGCCCACAGCATTTGCTCTCGCTCACTCAGCTTCTCACCACAGCTTCAGCTCCTGAAATTTTCCTTCCTTTATGAAACTCATATCGTTATCCCGAGGCATTATTTCTTCCTCCCCACCAGTTTCTGCAGCCAGACGAATCATTCAAGTCAGTTAAAGCGCTGTGCTTGAATCCAAGCCTGTATAAACCTCCTCAGCAGCACTGTAGACTGCCAAGCCATGCCTATCATATATTTCTTAGCCAGCCCCTTTCAGTTCTAGCCAGAACCTTCCAGATGTATTGCAATGTTTTCCTCAAAAACCCTGTTCTCCCAGCTTTGTTATTCTCTTACGTGTGCTTCTTTCTGTTTCAGACATTGCATTACAATCTCCCCTCCTCAGCCCCGACTCCCACT